>NW_006432451.1:2879742-2927698 GCF_000325575.1 Pteropus alecto | reverse complement strand
ACCCCCAGCAGAAACAACTCCAAAAGGATTTTTAAAGTTTGTGATCCTGGGTGGAAGGAGACGAGGGTGTTCCTTGGAATGGGGAATGTGGCTGCATTATGGCCTTTTGTTTTTAATACCCAAGATTGGAGTTGGCTTGCCACCTTTCCGCACGTGAAGCAAGGAAAAGGTTAGGTCAGACCTGTGAAAGGAGAGACTGCCAGGATTGTGGCAGAGATTGATTTGGGGGTCTCAAGTCATAAACCCTCAAGTTAATGCTGTGGAAAAACAAGCCCAACAAGTCAGTCCCTTTGGGTTCGGGCTGACGGTACAGACTTAGCTCTGAGTCCTGACCTCGGAGGGAGGCACTTCTGGGGAGGGGCCCGTGATTGGCTGCCACCAGGTAACTAGAGTGCTCTGTCGCCTTGGCCTACTTTCATTGCCTCTGCAAAATTCAGTTTCCTCGGTGAGGGAGGGAGTGCTGCAGGACTGAGATCCAGCCAGGCGATGTAAACGCAGTCACGACAGAGGTGAGTGTGCACTGCTGGAGAATTTATGACCACCTCTGTTCTCCTCAGAAAGAACAAGAAGGGGCAGTGCAATTCCCACTATAGTTTGAAGGAATTCTGTGGCCTCTCCTCAGTTCTCTGTAGCTTGGCGGGGACTAGGTACTTCATGGGGTATTATGAGTACCTCCTTTTGATCCTAAAATAGTCTGTGGTCCAGATAAGAATGGGGGATGCAATGGGGTTTTTTGAAGTACTTTTCACTAGGCCAGTCAGCAGAAGGTAGGGGTGGCAAAGAGAATATATGCATATGTATATGACGTAGATTTTAATCTTAATAGTCCTATTTAAAAGGTTTCTCTTCTAGCATGCAGAAACTGTGGTTATTTTCATAGTTTTTTGTGTTTTTTTTTGTCTTTGTTTTTTGCTTTTTTTTTATGGTTTCCATTTGGAGCTTTTAAAAGAAGGTTATCATTTAGATACAGTAAAATTTTCCCTTTTTGTGTACTATTCTGTGAGTTTTTGACAAATAACAGTTGTATAATTGACACTATAGTTAAGATACAGAATTGTTTCATCACACAAAAAATTTCTCTGTGTCCCTTTGTAGACATTCCTGCACCCCTCTCTAATACTCTGATGTCTGTCCCAATAATTTTGCCTTTTCCGGAATGTCCTATAAATGGAATTATATAGTATAAACCCTTTTGAGTCTGGCCCTTTTTCACTTAGTAGAATTCATTAGAAATTCATCCATGCTGTTGCATATATCAGTAATTTGTTCCTTTTCGTTGCTGAGTAGTATTCCATTGTTTGGATATACCACAGTTTATCCATTCTCTAATTGAGAGACATTTACTTCATTTACAGTTTAGGAAAATTACAAATAAAGCTGTTATAAACATTTGCGTACAGGTTGTTGTATTAACATAGGTTTCATTTCTCTTGGGTAAACACTAGGAATGGGATTGCTGAGTCCTAGGTAAATATATGTTTAACTTTATAAGAAACTGCCAAACCATTTTCCAGAGTGGTTGTACTATTTTGTATTTCCATCAGCAGTGTATGAGAGTTATAGTTGTTATGTATTCTCCCAGCACTTAATGCTATCAGGCTGTTATAATTTTTAGCCATTTTATAAGTGTGTAGTAGTATTTCACTGTAGATTTAATTTATATTTCCCTAAAGACTAATAATAGTGTTGAGCATCTATTAATGTGATTATTTGCCATTCTCATATCTAATGAAGTGTCTCTTCAGATCTTTTACTCGTTTAAAAAAATTGTTTTGTTTTTTTTTATTATTGAGTTGTGAGAGTTCTTTATATGTTTTGGACACAAGTTTTGTTTTGTTTTTTAATTAGATATATGATTTTCTCCTAGTCTGTAATTTGTCTTTTTATTTCCTTAACCATGTCTTTTGAAGAGGAGAAGTTCCTAATTTTGATGTTCAATTTATCCCTTTTTTTAAAATAAGGGATAAATAAGGTCACAAATATTTTTTTCCTACTTTTTTTCTAGAAATTTTTAGCTTTAGGTATTATATTTAGATCTATGGTCCATTTTTGAGTTAATTTTTTTACATGGTGTGAGGTTCATTTTTTTGCATATAGATATTCAGTTGTTTCAGCAGATTTGTTTAAAAGATTATCCTTTCTCCATGGAATTGCCTTTGCCACTTTGTTATTCTTCCTCAGAATTATTTTAGATATTCTAGTTCCTTTATTTTTCCATACAGAACTTTAGAATCAGTTTGTTGATTTCTACAAAAAGTCCTACTGGGATTTTTATTAAGATTGTGTTGAATCTATATAGCAATTTGAGAAGAAATGATATCATAACTGTATTAAATGTTCCAGTCACATGGTAGATTTTTAATTAAAACATTTAGAAAGAATGGAGTAGAGCACAGATGCCTTCTATAGGTGTTTAATAAAAAAAAAAAATACTGAAATTAACCTTTAAAGAACAAGCATTTAATTAATTTAATGCTCTATTTGAAAGTAGTTCTGAGAGAAGGAAGAATCTTTAGCATTATGGAGGAGGGAGAGTCCAGTTATTTCTCTTTCAAATGCTTGATCTGAAACCACTACAAGATAGCAGGCTCAATCTCTGGAAGAAAGAAAGGAAAGTTAGTTGAACTTCATAAATGGGGCCAGTCTCCTTGGCTGCCAAGTGCCCTTGATAGGAATTTTCTATCTCCAGATTAAGAGACCTCCAGATTTAGAAGGGAACTGCCAAGAAGGACTTCAGACCTCATGTCTAGTCCTCCTTTGCTTTGGCTTCTTCCAGCTCTGCAGTATTGGGCTTAAATGTTGAGAGAGTGTGGTGCAGGAAGCAGATTTAATTGAGCCACCGCGTGTGGGGTGTGCCTGCCTCCAGGCTAGCTGCTTGGATCACTAAAAGAGCTTTTAGACAAAGAAGTTGAGACATTAAATATGAAAATGGGCTCTGCCAGTTTCTCAGTAGTCTGGAAGGAATGCCTGCTAGGGTTGGTATAAGTGAGGCAAATCATTTCCCACTAATGTCATTATCTTAGGCAGCTTTTATGAATTAATTTATCAGTCTTCAAAAAGCCATGTTAATGAGACTACCAGAGTTTTCACCCCTCCTTACCGTAATTCAAGATACTACAGTGTGAGGGGTGGGGTGGGAGATTTTTAAAATCACATTTTATTAAAATTACATTTGATTAGCTCACTGGGGGGAAAAAAATCAAACAAAACAAAAGTGAATACAAATAAAACGCTCAGGTTCTTCTCACCTCTCTGCTACTTATAGTTGCTAGAAGTAACACAGTTTGAAAGTGTGGTGTATGCTTCAGGCCATTTGCTATCTTTATACAAAAGTAAATGCATGAGGTTGTTTTGTTTGTTTTTAACCTAAAACTGGATCATATTTTACAAACTGTTTTGCAAACTTGTTTTTCTTTTACCTTGTCTATGGATTACGGGTACAATTTTGTCTTAGTTCTTAAAAATCTACCTTACTCTTTTTTAATGATTGTTAAAATATCCTATGATTCATTTTTCCATTCTCCAGTTGATGGATGTTTAAGTTGCCTCCAGTATTTCTCTGTAAAAAAATTATGCTGCTGTGGACATTCTGTACACATATTTTTACATGCTTATAGAGTATTTCTTAAAAGACATTGGTAGAAAGTAGAATTAGTCAGATGTAGGTGCATGTCTAGATCTAATTGGTGAAGCTAAATTATTTTCTCTTAATGGTGGATGAGCACACTCTTTTCTGCATACCTTTAGCAGCACAGAATATTATTACTCTTTAATGTGTTTTACCATGATAAGCAAAAGTATCTTTTGAAATTGGCATTTGCATGATCTAGTAAAATTGAGCATCTTATATTGTTGATTAGTGTTATATATTTAGTCTATCAGTTGCTCCCCCTTTTTTTTCTATTTTTCTACTTAGAAATCATTGGTAGTAGAAATACTTCATATAAATACTGATAATATTTGGCAAAAGTAATACTCAAGGGAAGGTGATAGTCTTAAATTCAAAAACAAGAAAGACTAAAATGTAAACAAAAGGAAGTAGCAGAGAAGAATTAATAAAGATAAAAGCAGAGAGTATACTTCACATACTTTGTTATGCATGTTACACCTCAGTTAAATAAGGAAAATATAAAAGCAGAAATAATGAAGTAAAAAAAATCCAAAAAAGCCATAGACTTGATCATTACAATAAAATCTTGTTTGTTGTTTAAAAGATCTCTAACAATTCTGGTCAAGAAAAGAGGAAAAAAAACCACACGACATGTTGTAATAATATAAATGAGATATATAACTAAAAATTCAGACATTTAAAAAATTAATAAAAAAAATTTATAGAAATTAATTTTATGTAGTTAGTTAATAGTTGCTACTATCCCTCTGGAATGAATTGTCTGGGAGAGTAATTGGTCCACCGTGATGACTGATTGAAGTGAGGTTTCTATTGATATTAGTTCCTGGTGACCGAGAATGATAAGCATCTAACACTATGCAGGACAGTCCTTCACAGTGAAGAATTTTCCTACTCAGAAATGCCATTCGTGTCTGTAGATATGACAAAAACTGACAGAAGTAGAAAGCTTCATGAAGACCCATGAAGTAGAAAACCCATTTGCCTCAAAAAAGGCACTAGGCCCAGTTGGTTTTATGAGTTTTATCCAACTAGGTATTCTTCTGTCATTTAATTTGCTTCAAATTTAGAAAAAGTTTTCTGAAATCATTATACAGGGCTAGTGTACCTGAGAACAATGTTTAATGTAGTCTAGTCATTTACTTTAGTGTGTAACTCTTTGCCCACTGAACATACTGCTGCTTAGAGAAACAGTAGACAACTTTCCAGGTTTGAAAGCAAACAGCAGGGTAGCCAAGAGTTCTAAAAGTCATTGTTCTCTGTGGTGCTTTTCAGCAGCATCCACTAATAGCTCTTAGGTCCACTTAGCTTAGCACAGTGATGAATGATTATCTGAAGACAGTGATACATGTGGACTCATCTACACATTGATAGAACGCTGAGGTTTTTTAGATGCAATTAAGTCAGTATTCCTGAGAGCTATATATTTAGGTCTGTGTGAAGTTTGTGCACGAAGATAAAGACCTTAATCCTCTTGGAGGAGGGGGAGAAAATGTTATTTTAACTTCTCCCTCTACTCCCACATCCAGAGTGCTGCCAATTCCTGAGCCTTTGGGGAATTCTGTAGTCTTAAGTCTTGGCTTTCCCTTTGCCAGCTGGGGATTCTCAGGTGTTCTTCCATCTACAGCCCTACTTTTGCTACTGTTGGTTCGGTAAGAAGATTAAAATAGATACCAGTGTTTAATACGCCATCTTTACCTGGAAGTCTAGGCTAGCTTTTCCTGGTAGATTCCAAGGAGTAAGTTTGGGTGCTTTGTCCAAAGGCAAAAAATGTAGACAAGACAGTTTAATAATTATGCCTTATTTTTAGCAGTTTCCTCTTCTCTCACCTTGCATTCGAGGAACTCTTACCAAAAGCCCTACTGTATAACTGTCTTGCTCTATCAATTTATATTTGTGAGTTGGAATAGTTCACTTTTCTTTCCATTATAGTACAAGTCCAAGGCTTGTGAACTATAAATCAGTATTTTTTCTTCCACCACATGTATCAACAGCCATTTATCTACATGTGTATCCATGAGACATATGTAAAATAATCATAAAGGGCAGAATATGTTAAATTCACAGAAAGTTATATAAAAGTAATACTAGAGTTCAAAAGAGGGATACAGTCTTCCAGTATAAGGATAGCTTTATGAAAGAAATTCAGCATTTGAGCTGAACCCCAAAATTAAGAATTCTACTTGATAGGAGGTAGGAGGAAGGAGAGGGCATTCCAGGCAAGGGAGTAGCATAAACAGAAGTAAGATGATGGGAGATGATAGAGCACATGTTTGGAGAATGGTAAGTAATCTACTTTGGCTGGAACAAAGAACTGGTCATAGAGTATTGAATCTCAAATGTCAGTCTTTATTCCAGAGACAGTGCAGTGTTGTTGAAGTTTTTGAATGAGGCGAGAGGATAGAAGCCATGCGTTAATAAGTATGTGCAATTGTGGAATCTTAGATTGCAGTCGAGAGAGACTGAAGGCAGGAATACCCTACAGTCAAGAGACTTTAAGGAATCTCTTAAAGGAAATTAGTGCTCAAACTAGGGGGACAGTAGGAAGTGTTAGGAAGAGGCTATGGATGGCAGAAGTATTGAGGAAGACTTTATAACGAAATTTGGAAGAATGAGGAGGAGAAGGTATTGAGGATGATTCTGAGGTCTTGGTTAATTGGAATTCTGAGCCTGGTTAACTAGAAAGATATTGTACAACTAACAGAAATAGGAGATTGAAGGAGGGGCATGTTTGAGGGAAGGTGCTAAGTTCAATTTCAAATATGTTAAGTTGGAGGTGTTTACCAGGTAAAGATACTCCATAAACACTTGGAAACATGAGCATGATGTTCAACTGAGATGTAAAGATTATAATAACAGATTCATGAATCATCCAAGTTGAGTTAGTCGCCAACATAAACAATAATCAGTTGCAGAAGAAAAGACTAGAGAGATTGAAGAAGTCAAGACCAGAACTTCTATTTAGAGGCACGAGGAGAAAGAAACATAGGAAGGTAACCAGGATAATGCAGTGTCTTAGAAGTCAAGGCTGAATGTAACAGAAACCCCAAAATAACTAGTTTAAACAAGATGTCCAAAAGTAAGTAGTCCAGTTTCCTTCTGCCATTTCATGATGTAAGATGACTCTTCAAATTCAAGCTGTGAACACAGGAAGGAAGAAAGGGGAGAAGGAGGGCACTTTGAAGACAGTTCTCATAAGTTGCACATACCACTTTCACCTATATAACCCATTGGCCAGAACTTGGTCATGGGCTACATCTAGCTACAAAGAAAACGGGAAATACGGTCTTTATTCTGGTTGGCTATGAGCCATTCTGAAAAAATCCCATAACCAAGGAAGAAGGGGAGAGTGGATATTGGGGATAACCAGTAAACAGTGTCAAATGATACAGAAAGAGGTAGAAGGATGAAGACTAGAAAAAGGGCTAGGCAGTTAGAAGGCCACTAGTAAATCTTAGATGGAGAGATACTTCTCTGAGGCAGGTAGGAAGAGATGAAATTACCCTCCAATTTTGACATGCTGTTGAGAGTAGTTAAAGAATTTTGTCTGGTCTACATCTTCTCAGAAAATTGGTATGATTATCTTACAAAAATGTAGGTGCTATGAGAACGGTGACAGTTCAAAGTGGAAGAAGTGAAGAGTAGATCACATGATGATATCACAGTTTTCAAGAGATGAACACAAGGATGGCTGGGTCTGGTGTCAGGCTTTCATTTGGATCCTTGCTCTACCACTCATTTGCTGGTGACCTTGAGGAAGACATTCACCTCTTTAAGCCTCATTTTCTACATGTAAAACAGGGATACAATTCTTTACCTCATGGTTGCTATGACTATTAAAAAAGAGAATAGCACAGTATCTGGCAGAGAGTAACTAGTTTCAAATACATTGTAGCTGTTGGAAGCCAGCTGAGTTAAATAAATTGGTAAAGGACTCAGTTGTTTCTTGAGTATTCAACAGGGCTCAACATTCCAGCAACTGGAGAAGAGAAGGCAAATGGTTGTGAATACCCAGTGTTGGAACTGGCAGAAGATCAAGGGAAACAGAGATGGCAAGTGTGCTATTAAATTAAGCACAGATATCATAGCCGGCTGGAAACTGATCCAGGCAGAGCTGGTATATTGAGTAGGGAAGTTTGGGGGGCCAGAGGTGGTGGTTAAGGAAATGGGGGAGATGTAAGGTAATCAGGACTAAATCAATGAGGCCCAAAGCTGAGCTGTACCTATAGGTACAGAGTACCTATAGCTGCAGAGTTGGGAGAAAAGAAACCAGCCTCTGTGTGCAGTGTTAGCATGAAGAGCAGTTTAGAAATGGTCATAAATGAAAAATGATAATAATGATGGCAGCTTCCATTTCCTCGATGCTTCTTATGGACCAACCACATGCTAAGTTCATTTGTACTGATTAGGTCATTATTCTGTCTTGAAAATCTCAAGACAGATCTTCTGGGTAGGGACTATTTTTATCCCTGTTTAGTTGATGAGGAAGAAGTAGTTAGGTGTTAGAGCTGGGCTTTAAGCCCTAATTTGGCTAAATCGAAAGCCTCTTTAGTTATGAGGTTAAATCATTTCACTCGGAGCCCTGCTGCTGTTCACGTACTTAACGTCATAGAGCTGGAAGGAAACTTAGGCCATCTAATCACAGATTCAAACCGAGCTAAATCTCAAAGCCCTCGAGAATGCAGCCCAGATGTTCATTTTTTAAAAAAGAGAGAGGAAAAGTTACAGGGCTGGGACTACAACGTGAGACTCTTGCAGCCCAATCCAGTTTTTGCTCTCTTTCTTTGGTTGCCATGGACCAGAATGGACTCTCAGTTTATTTATCTTCTCAGATCATAATCTCCAGCCAATGTCTGCATGGTGACCCTCCAAAAGCAGCTACGTACTTAAGAGTTCACACAGTTTCTGACGCTCACCACAGTGAGTAGGCAATTGGAGAGTTCCAGTCCTAATGGAACAAAGAAAGCAGAGCAGTCTGGGAAATTGGAGTACCCTAGCTTTCTCCTCTGGGTCCGAAGATTGATTTGACTTAGCAAGTCCTCACATAAGTTGCATTTTTCAGCCCTAATTTAAACAGGCAGGGGTGACTGAAAATGTGTAAATGTTAAAATGTTGTTATTCAAAATCCCTTGAGATCCCCATGGATCATCATAGTAATTAAAATAGAGCACAGAAGACCCCTCGCTTGAGCAGCTCACAGAGTAAAAGGAAAATGAACACCCAGAATGAATAAAGATCGAAAGTGGGAAGGGCTGAGAATTAGCATGCTGGTATGTCCTATTCAGTAGAGCAGCTGGCCTTGGTGTACGGGGAGGGTAAGGAAGCAGTCCTCCTCATGTCCTGTTCCTCTTTGTTTCTCTCAGAGAAGGGCAGGTTGTGAGGAGTGCTGAAGGCAGTGTGGGTGGAGGGTTGTCAGCTGTGTAATTCTGAAGATAGGAGCACAGTAATTCCCAATCAGAAGGAAGGCGTCAGGCCTGAAGGGTTTTCTTTTGTGAGTCTGCAAGTCCCACACAAAGTTTGTGTCTCTGCTTTTTCTAATGGATTTCCACTTCTCTTTAAGCCTGTCAAGGCCTTCCGTATCCTTTAGTGCCCCGCTCAAAAGCCACCTCTTCTGAGAAGCCTCCTGGTTCACAGTAATCTGCTCACTGTGCCTTTGCCTTATACTTTTCTTAAAGCATCTGTTAATTTTTGCCTTGAATTCTAGTCATTTCTTTATATGCTCTTCTCTTCCAGTAGCTGCTAAGCCCATTGCGCAGATGCAATATCTTCATCTTTATGTCTCTTGAGTGCCCCCTGAAGGCAGGCATTTTGCACATGCTTCTTGAAAGTACCAGGGCTTGTCTCAGTTTTTCACTTCAGTTTTCTCACTATGTCCCTTCCTTCTGTCCAGAGTTGTAAGGATAATGAAGGCAACAGGTGTTTATACTTGTCATGTACATTGTCTTTGTTGTGAGGAGAAGTAATTGCTCTCATCTGTGAGCAAAATATGTTGTAATGGATCCTGTGTGGAGAATAACAATTGTTAACATCTGTTGAGATCTGGTATGTGCCATTTATGGTTCTAAATGCTTTACATGTATCATTTAATTCTCACATCGATTCTATGAAATAAGTACTACTAAGATCCTAAAATTATAGATGAGAATACTGGGCACAGAGAGTTAAGTAATCTGGCTCTTGATCAGTACATTATCAGTACATGGTTGTTAACTCCTTGTCCCTAAGAGACCTAATATTATCCTGACTTTGTAGAAAGAAGGTGCCATTGAGTAGATCTTTTCCTACCTGTTGATTTGCCAAGAAATCTAGCTTAGCTATGGATATAGTTTTCTATGAGAAAGAGAATACCACCTTATTAAGATCCTAAGGTTCTCAGATCAAGCTTTTCAAATAAAATACCAAAATGTCTTTCCTAGGGAATTGTCTGGGTAAGTCATGTAATTATAAGAATCCCTCTCTATGATTTCTTATACTTCATAAAATATTGGTGGATTATGGTTTCTCTGATGGAATTATGACCCTCAAAAATTCTTCCTCTTCACATATTTCCTTTTTCCATAACTGTCCATTCCTTCTTTGCCCACTTCCTTTCCCCGGCATTTGTCCGGCATTGAGCTCTTGGCATCAGTCTCTCTTTCTTCATTGATGGCTTGCATGAATGGGTGGCTGTTAAACAGGGCCTTCATTGTGGGCTCCCATAGTAGCAGGCAGAACATTCTCTGTGGCCTGGGTTCTGAGGTCCACCCAGGCAGTGCGAGCCAGGCCGGTTCCCAGTTCCAAACTGTGGTGCTTTTCTTTTGTTGTTGGATTCCCATCCCCACCCCCATCCCCCCAAAAAATGTTAAATAAGGAGCTAGAGGCTGATGCAAAGGCTAGAAGCCTTTGCTCCTATTGCCAGAGTCCTGTTTTTGTATTCAAATGCAGTCAGAGGGGACATTGCACCTTGAGCCAGGGTCTGTGGGAAGCTGACCATTAGAATATAGTCCTATAGGTAGCAAATCTTGCAGCCTGGTTACCTCTTCTCACCAACCTCTCCTAGGAAGTGCTGTGGTCTTGAACCACCATTAGATGGTCATGTATCATCCTCTCTGTGGCCCCACCTTGCAATACCACAGGACAGCTTTGTTGAAGCTGCCAGTGGTCATATGTGGCATTCATAGCCCTGAAGTCATGGTTTCCTGAGGCCTGAGTTAAGCTGTATGGAACTCTTATGTATACAGCATTTCTTCTTCCCTAGAGAAATAATTCAGATTGTTCAGAGCTCTGGACCTGACCTTCGAGGTATAGGGTTTGTGAGTTAGAGGTGTGAAAGTCCTGAAGCAGTCAAGTGTAAAGGAAGGAGGTGCCAGAGTTCATAATTCTGGGCTCCTGTGGGTATGTAATCAGAGCCAGAAAGTAGAGCTGACTGGCTGCCCCCCTTTGCAGCCCCTGCAGACTTGCCAAAAGCTGACAGACTGTGGAGACTGAACCATTCTTCTTGAGAGGATGGGGTGAATAGGACCATGTCCCTGCTCAGACCTCAGGGTGATATGCTCATTGTGACAGCTGGTTGTTGGGATTCTCCCTTAAAGGCTGTCTTGGAAGAACCAAAGTTGTGAGACACTAACAGGGGCAGTGGAGACTGTGTTTTAGTGCATCAGATTTATGAAGTTCATCCCTCTTCACCTGACCACCCCGTTCAGTTTTGGAACTGAGCTTCAAGAAGTGGTCTTGGGGCTGCAGGCAAGCTGATGAGGGCGAGTGGATGCTATGCAGGCACCCAGGAGAGGCACCCAGGCAGGGTTCTGCAGCACTCCCTGAGGGGAGAAGTTTGCTATCGCAGTATGGTGGAGACTTGGCTTCTCATCACTATCATACCATAAAAGGGATTTTGAAAGACCATGCAGTCCAACCTACTTATTTTAGATACTGAAGCCCAGCAGGATAAGATCACTGCTAAGGCCACACAGCTAGAGAGAAGCACAGCCAGGAGAGCCAGGTGTTCAGATGCCTAGGTTAAAGCCTTCTCCCCTCCACCTTGGGCAAACCACCAAAGGCCTGGGGCCTTCAATTTCTCATCTGTAAAAATAGTTGAACTTGACCCTTTTGATTCTAAGGTTCTCTCATCTCCTGAACAGTTCTTGGGAGCTTTGGGTAGACTAGGGAATCTTTTGGTACAAGTACCATAAATTCCACTTACAAAGAAATAAAATTGCATATCAGCTTTGAGACGTAAGCTAGTACTGGATGCAGGGTTGTTACCTCTTCTGCTGATGTGGGTTGAAATCTCTAATGGGTCTGAGTTCATGCAGGGCGAGCCCCTTGGGTGTCCCAGTGTGAGACTGATGTTGGCCTCTGATTTGGTTAATTATTTATGCTACTCAGGGCAGAGGTATTTGATATCTTGGGTGAGTGTACAGTAGTAGTTGGCCTCATGAGCTAGTAGTGTCAGATTTCTGGGATGTTAGGGAGGTCTTGGGAGAACTGCAAATGTCTCTTGGCATTGACAAATTAGACCATTTTGTTTTTAGTGGATCAACTAAGGTTAAACTTAAACAAATAGGAGCAGCTGGGAGGCTTTGGAAGCAGTGAGATGTGCACATTCTCAAAAAAAAAGAAAAGCCTGTACTCCCTGCGGAAGGAAGGATGAGGCGTGGAGCTCTGAATAGCCCCCCTCTGAGGAAGGAAGCAGTCATTTCTCTGCTGTTTTGTTTTGCACTTTCAGTTAAGGAATTCCAGAAGTTGCAGGTTGTAGATCATGACCTCCATTTTTTTCCCCCTCTGTTGCTGCTTGCCAGAGGAAGGGAGGGCGGGTGGCTCTAAATAACACTTTGGCCTTTATGGAAATGTATCAGATGTTCCAGGAGTGAGTCTCGCCTTGCTCATGCTTGCTTGCTGGCGCGCTCTTTCTCTCTCACTTTTACTCGTTGTTCACTCACTCTCTCCTTACTTGTGTCCTTTCTGTAGGATATAGTTAGCACTTCTCGCCTTATATAGCAAGGTCCTGTCGTTAATGTTAACAGAAATCTAACAACAAGGGAAGGCTGCCAGATAGCATTAATCAGGCCAGTGTTTGGAATTTCATAAATGCTCTGACTTTGGGTACAAACTGAACATTAAGAACAATACAAAACTGTTTTCTTCCTTCCTCTCTTTTCTCTCCCTCTGCCCTCTCCCCAGCCCATCCAGCTTCTTGCTCTTTCTCTCTGTTTTTGAATTCCTCTGCTCTGCCGTATACTCACTACATTGGAACTTTGTTGATTTTTGCCACGTTTAATTTTTTATTTCTCTCTCTCCGTCCACTCCAAGACCACAGGCGGAGCAGCAGCAGCCGGAGCCAGGACTCTGCGGAGGGGCAGGACGGGCAGGTCCCAGAGCAGTTCTCAGGTCTCCTCCACGGCTCCTCCCCGGTGTGCGAGGTGGGGCAGGACCCTTTCCAGCTGCTCTCCGCCACTGGCCAGAGCCATCCAGAAGGGTCCCCCACGCAGGGCGCCTGCCACGAGGCCAGCATGCAGCTGGAGGAGACGGGTGTGCGTGCTCCCGGAGGCTCCCCGCCCAATGTCCTGGACCAGAGTGAGAGAGTGGGCTACCCAGCAGGCCTGCCCACCACCAACAGCCAATCGCACCCCGAAACTTTGACTCACACAGCATCTCCACACCCTGGTGGTGCCGAGGAAGAAGGAGACCGGAGTGGGGCCAGAAGCCGAGTCCCTCCCACCAGCAAACCCAAAGCTGAACTCAAACTCAGCCGCAGCTTGTCCAAGTCTGACTCTGATCTCCTGACCTGCTCACCCACGGAGGACGCTACAATGGGGAGCCGGAGTGAGTCCTTGTCCAACTGCAGCATCGGGAAGAAGAGGCTGGAGAAGTCACCCTCCTTTGCCTCGGAGTGGGATGAGGTAAGGCTGCATGACGTCACAGAGAGCTGGGCTGGCCGCAGCCCACCACAGCTCCCCTGTGCGCGGCTCCCAGGACCAGGATGTGGGCCAGGGTTGCCCTGGTTCCTTGGCACTGTGGCCAGTGTGATTCTGACAGCCGTGAGGGAGGCAAGCCTCAAGTAGCCAGGGCAGGGGATCTTCCTGCCTGAATCGCAGAGAGCAGATCTATTCACGTTTAAATTGAAGGGTGGAGGCCCCAACACAGCAGGACTCAGGGAAAGGCAGTTCCTAAAAATGACATGTAGTTTGGAAATGTTTGGATTCCTTTGGCCCCACCGAGGGAGCTGTGCTCACCCTGAAGATGCTTAAGAAGAACTATAGAGTCCTTCCTGTGAGTCTTCAGAGGAAGAGCAGAGGTCCAGGGTTAGCTAGGAGAGCGGATAGAGAGCCTGGGCTTTCGGAGAAACTGATGAAAGGGGATCAGAGGGGGCTTTTCTCTGCCTCGCTCCTCCATGATTATTCTCAGTATTCCCTGGAAGACCAGATGCCTCTTCCAGCAGAAGCGTCCTGCTCATCCCACATTCCCAGGTTGGCAAGGCAGAGGGCTGGCTACGTGGTTCAGGAAACAGATTAGTGAGGAGAAAACATTCAGAGTCTGAGGCCCAGGTTCCTTTCATAACCATTGTTATAGAATAATTGGAAATATGTACCCGAATATTTTTCAGTGACCTGTGACATGTCTTACTGGGCAGAAGAATGTTTCTGAAAGATTGCTAAACACCCAGGGAATGTTAAAGTGCTACCCTTGCAGGCTTCTTGCCGGGAGGAAGCTGCCTTTGAAGTGGACTGAGTCTGTCTCCCAGGAACATTTTCAAGAGATGAATTTAGCTCTCCAAGAGGAGGGGAACAGTACAGCTGACATGTCCATTGGAACAATCTGTAGACTAAATGCCCTACCCAATTCTATTCCGGTTGCGGCTACAAAGTTATGTAAACCAAAGCTAATCCCATTCCCAGTGTGGGAACTGGGTGGGGGCAATTCCTACAGCACTCTTATCTCTAGATAAGATGAGGTTTAGCACTGTTTTGTCAAGAATCCTGTGCAGTAGAAGATTTTTACTGTTTAGTAAACCAAGATTTGGTGAGCCTGTGCTAGATGCTAGGCCACTTCAGGAAAATCGGTCTGAGTGAGAGAACTCCTGGTCCCTAGGAGATTACACACAAGAGTATATGTGCATGTAGGAATGTATCCTCTACCTTTGTTTTTCATAATAATTTTACTCAATTACAGTATAGAATAAGGCAGTTTAAGAGAAAGATAAGTCCAATATGCTCTGAAATGGCAGGACAGGTGAATAGATAGAAAAACATCCCTGGGAGGGGGGTAGGTAGAGACAAGAGGTATGAGAGGGGTAGAAAGGGGCTTCAGGAAAGATCACAGAAGTGGGATTTGACATGGAATTAAAGAACCAGGTGTTTGGTTAAAACCAGATTGAAGCTAGTAGAATAAAGAAAGGGCGTTGCAGGTAGAGATAATAGGGAAAGCTAAGGTCATTGGGTTTCTATAGAATGTATAGGGTTTATAGGAGAGAATAAGAAATAGGAGTAGAAAGTGAGATTAGGACCAGATGGTGAGAAGGCCTTGAACATGAGACTGAAAAGCAAGTATTCAATTTGATGTCAAGATTCTTTCTCTCAGAGTCTTTCAAATGGACAGGAAGACAGCTTCACCAATCTAATGAATTACCCCTTTTTTTGACTCCATCTCTTGCGCATACGCTCTCCCCAAGAAGTCAACAGTGCTGGGTGATTCTCCACAGAATATTCATGCTCTGTTAATGTGTAGCATTGCCAGGCAGGTTTATGGGATCCACCATTTCCTCCTAGATAAGAAACGTGAAATCACTGAGGCACAGCCCAGCGTAATTGAAGTTGGCTGTTTAGGCTAATAAACCAGTGTCTCTTGGCATCTTAACGAGAGGAGGTTCATATGCTGATGTTTCCTTTTCAGACAGGGATTGCAATTGGGTGTAGTGAGCCCAGGGACTATTCAAGGTCTAGGTGTTCTGGCCCAGTCTGTAGTGTGGCCCAGAAGCACTGTTACATTTTAAATTTGAAAAAACTAGAGGCAATTGAGGTCTTATTGGAAAGAATTCAGAAGCTTGAGCTTTGCTTGCATAGTAAACATTAACAGAGCCCTTTATGTGTAACCTTTCAACATTGTTTTTGAGTCATATTATACTTGGTTTTTGTCAATATCTCTATCTAAAGAGAAACTTCAGAACTGTTTGCCTAGTAGTTGGCCCTAAACCCAGGGCTTTGGCAGACACTCTTAGAACAGCGCATTAGTTAATGGCTACTCCCCATTCTACCCCTGATCAGTACCTGAAAGCTGCTTTGCCGTATCTTGTGTATCTTGTGCCTGAAGATTTTTTTCTTTGTCATTATTAGATCCCTAGGCAGTGGGGACACTGCTCTGAAGGAGCTTGGGCCCAGCTCAGCTCTTTGCTGTGGGGCCTGGAAGGCAGAGGGGCCTGGGAGGCAGAGAAAGGCTCTGGGGGCCCAGGCAACTGTGATCCCAGCACATGATGAGTTGTGCATGTGTGTTGGCCAGACCACTCCCAGAAGGCAGTGCAAGATAGTACACAAGGCTCAGGCCCCAGAGTCAGCAGATCCAGCTCTGAGCCCCAGCTCCACCAACTCCACCTTGATGTGTGGATGGCTTCAGGAAGCCTCAGTGTTATTACCCCTGTTTGTGAAATAAAGGCAGTCAAATCTATGTTTCAGAGTTGTTTTTACCAATTAGACGTATTTAAGTGCCTCCTAGCACAATATGTAAAACATATTGCAGGAATGGTAGATTTTTACTGTGCCTGGAGCTTTGGAGAATGAGAAATGAAGTCCGGAGTGTCTTCAGAGCTTAAGAAAGGCAGAGCTTTCAGGCCTGTCCTGTGGCAGTAGAGTTCAAGCCCTTGAACCAGTGACTCTGCCCCACTCTAGATCCGGAAGAGTCCGCCCAGCATGGGAAAGTAGGGCAGGCACCCCCCCACTGTTATTTGAGAAATTAATGAGCCTTCCTGCATAACTCTCTAAGACAGTTTAGAGAGAAATCTGCAGTCCTCTCTGCTGTTTATTTTTCAAACGTAAAAATAGTCCCCCTACTTCTCCATGGGGGATATCTTCCAAGACTCCCAGTAGATACCTGCAACCATGGATGGTACTGACCCCTACATATACTATGTGTTTTCCTGTATGTACACACCTATGGTAAAGTATAATTTATAAATTAGGCACAGAAAGAGATTAACAATGAAAGTAATAAAATAGAACAATTATATTGCAGTAAAAGTTATATGAAGTGGTATCTCTCAAAGTATCTTCTTGTACTGTACTCACCTTCTCACTTAAAGGAAACACTTTCCGGCTTCTCTTTGGCACGTCCGAATTGCCAACATCACTGCTCTTGCGCTTTGGGGTCATTATTAAGTAAAATAAGGGTTACTGAACATAAGCACTGTGATTCCATGAAAGTCAATCTGATAACCAAGACGGCTACCAAATGAGTAACAAGCGGGTAGCACATACAGCATGGATACATGGGGCGAATAGATGCTTCACATCCTTGGCAGGATGGCACAAGATTTCACCATGCTACTCAAAACAGCATGCAATTTAAAACTTGTAACTCTTTTATTTCTGGAATTTTTCATTTAATATCTTTGGACTGCGGTTGACCGTGGGTAATTGAAACCGCAGAAAACAAAACTGGGCATAAGGGGAAATACTGTAATGACCAGCAGTGGCTACTTGATTGGTCAGTTGCTTGGGATGACGTTTTATAGTTGAGAAACATGCACAGCTAATGGCTTAGGAGTCACTTTCTCTAAATACAGACTGCTCCTTAAAGCTGGTTAATGCAGCCCTTGTTGAAGTGCCCCAGACAAGACGACTTCTGAAAGTTAGCCTGGTTAAGGTAAACCTCTGAAATGATATCCATTAGTGACACTCATTCTCCCTGTTTTCTGTTATATCTTTGGTAACAAAGAAGTAATAGACTTTGCTTTTAAAAGAGATCAGCCTAAGAGGAGATCTAGATGCAAGCTTCAGTAGATACTTTCTGTATTCTCCAGTCAAGTCAAAGCACTCTCTGTTGGCTTAATGATCTCTGGGGCATAATAGAAGTTAAACTGAGAAGCTGTACAAAATAAAACTTTAAAAATATAGAGATAAGGAATGGGAAAATCACCTCTCTCTAGAAATAGTTAACCTCTGTTAACATTTGATGTGTATCCAAATTTGGGGTCTAATATTAATATTTGCCAATTTATAATTGACTTTTCTTCCCAAATTGCTACCCTGTGGGATATGTTACCATGGCAGTGTCAATAAGATTTGGATTCAGATTTTCATTCTAAAAGGCGTAATATTCTGTTATATGTCTATGTTACAAGGTTGTTGCTTGAACTAGTTTCTAATTGTTAGATACTGTGCAGGGCATTTTCCATCTCCTTCAGATGCATTCCCTACCCTTCCCTACCTGCCTGTGTGCCTCAGGAGGCTGACCTGTAAGTACTGAATCAGTAGGCCAGGGAAATATAGCCTTGACTGTCCCCCTACTGAAGACCACCACTCCTGTGAGGGACCCTCTCCCAATAGCTGCTCTCTCTGGGTTCTGGTAACCAGTCCCTCCACTTGACCCTTCTGGCCTGGGGCTCCTGGCTGTGACTATCTCCTATCCCCTGCTGCTCTCCTTGTGCCGTACCCAAACATGGAAGTTGTCCCTTTCTTAAGCTCCTTCATTTGCCCAGTTTGAATATGCAGTCTTTTTCCTGTGGGAACTCTGAGTGATACAGACATTTTTAGCAGTTTGTATCAACTCTAGGCAAGCTAGATGGCTATGTGCTGGAGCAGTAAACATGGCTCTTGCATGTAAATTGTAAATTAATCTTCATTTGCCGGTGAATCAGAAGGTGTAGATATTCAGGGTGCTGGGAAGCAGGAGAAATTAATCACTTAATTTGAAGCCTTTCCCACTTCCAATTATAGGGAAGAAACCTGTTCTCCTTTCCACCAAGTTAGCAGTGTGGTTAGTATTTCGGTTGTGTGCTCCTGAAACTCAGTCTTCTAGATGGATTTTCATCCTCTGTCCCTGCATTGTCAGATGCACCCGTGGGTACACACAGCAGCAGCGGCAGCAATTAACATCTGAATAAATACCTCCTAAGAACAAAAATAATGTTCTAGTCAGATTGCGGTTTGAATATATAAAAAGCCTGTGGGGTCAGATTGGTCTTTCACATACCTGCCTTTGCTTGGGATTGAAACTCCTGAAAGAGAAAACCGCAGAAGGCTGCTTGTCTACTCAGCATAAACATTTGAGTCTTTTAGAATTTGACTAAAGGCTGAAGTGATAAATCTGTGTTTTGTAATCAGCTTTCATAAATATTAAACAAATGGAAAATAAGTGAAGAGCAGGGACATGCTTCGTATACATTTTGTACAAGCTGAGAATAATTTCTGGTCAGGGATTTGGAGAATGTCCTGGTTTTGTCTGAAATGGTAGCCGAGGGAACGCTTGGCTCTTGAATCCCTCTAAGAGAAGTGAAGTGGCAGTAGTAGGGAGGGCACCCTTCTAGGCCAGGTCCCAGACACCTCCTTGCCCTTTTCAGCAAGCTGTCCAATTGAAGGCATGATGTCATCAAGAGAAAAGCTGATTGGTTCAACTCCACAGAGGCTTTGGCTGCTTTTAACCCTTCAGAGTCGTGTGTACAAGAAAAATGACTTAGATGTAAAATAAGAGATTTGGGCTTTTGAATTTCCGCTGACAATGGCTAAACTTTCCATACTATGTTCTGCAGTACTATTGTTCTTTATTATGTAAACAAGCCTGCTGTGTAGTCCTTTTTGCTGAGCAAAGCCGTCCTACTCTAAACAAGAATGTGACACTCCTACCTGTGGGTCCAAATTAGAGCCTGAGGTATCTATTTAAGATGCTTCCTGGTATACGCTGAAGTCACAACTTTTATCTTAGAACCTCTAAATTTCCCTTGGTTTTAAGTGGTCTGTTAAGATTGTGGTATTTTTTTCATATTTAAAAAAGAATCTCACTTATTTTATAGATAGCCCTGAATAGACAAATCTGGCCTTTCTGTCTGATAAATCCAAGTGATTTTTGTTAGCCAGGACATTTCCATGGCTTTGATGCTAACAGAAGAAACCCCAAGTGTTTCAAGCTGGAGCTGGTCCTGGCTCTGCAGTTAACTAGTGATGAGAAGACAGGTGTTCAACCCCCACCTCACTCCCCAGCCTCGCCTGATGGTCTCTGAATGACATCGTGCCTCTAACTGGACAGCTTGCTGGACAGGGTGGTGCATTTGGGACCTGGCCTGGACGGGTGACCTCCCTGATGCTGCCACTTCACCTCTCATCATGGGAATCTGGGAACCTTGGAGCCTAGGAGCCTGCCTTTTATCTCTCCTCATTTTCATGCCTTTCTCTGCTCACTTCAGACTTCCCCTTGCTGCTTTTCTTGTCATTTTATTCATCCTGCATATTTTTTTCCTCTCTTTTTTCTTCCATTGCTTTCTTTCCTTTTTATCTATGCTTTTTTTCTGTTTTTACTTTATTCTTCCTTTTCTCATTTATTTTTCCTTTTCATTCCTATTTGTACTGGTGGCATCATGGAGAGGCTTTTTAAATAGCCTTTCCTTCTCAGCCTTCTCTACCAGAAGAATTTTTTTTATTTTCTCTTTTTAATATTTTACCCACTTAGATATTCTGTAGAGCATTTTATCACTCCTCACGTTAGCTCACCTCTTCCCCTACATGCCACTACCCATATTGTCTGCCCTGAGTCCTTTCGTAAACAGTCTGGTTCCATTTAGCTACATCAAGACATGCACCATTAAGTACTATGTAGGGATTTTGTGGTATTTGTGAAATTGGTAACAAGATGAGAATTTCTCTTTTCTTCTTTTTTAATTACATTTTTTAAAAAACACCAGACCAAAAGCTTGGATGACAATGTAGGTGGATATATGAGAAGAATTTGACCTTTACTCCAGTGCATACAGATGCTGAGAATCACAGAAACATTTTTGGGACATTCTTTACATGCTTTCGTTCTGGTTTTGTATTTATTTTTATTTTTTATTTTTTTGTACCAGTGGCATCAGTAGTATATAGACTGAGTGGTTTTATATAATTTAGGGAATAGTAGTTTATCCTATTATTATTCTAAGCAATTGTGTTTAAGAAACAAGTAGAGGTATTTTTACGTAATCAACAATGTCGATTTGAGGTACAGTTTTATTAAAATTATTCAAAATTATTTTATTAAAATTATTTGAATACTTCTATGTTCCAGGTATTGTTCTAAGCACTGGGAATGAGCAGAGGACAAAACAGACAAAAATCTTCTGCTTCATGGAACTGATATTCTAGAAGGCTATAGGAGGAAAGAGAAATAAAAGAAGACAATAAGTCAAATTCATAATAGTTGGTGATGAGAGAAAAATGAAGCTGGGGAGAGGGGTAGAGTGTGGTGGCAAGTGGGAGCTGAAGTCAAGTGGGGCAGCCAGGGAGACCGCAATGAGGAGGAGGTGAGAGCAGGCCTGCCGGTGTGGGGCAAGGCTCAGTGGAGCTATCGAACTGCTTTCTTGGTAATTAATTTCTCCTGTAAGAGAACTTCAAAATTCAGTCTACACTTACATTGTCTTATAAGTATATCTTATTAACTTCCGCTTTTAATTTTTTTTTCTCTTTCTCTTTTGCCACTATTGCTACCAGCTTCTGGTTTCTCATCTTGTTTTTTCTTTCTTTTTCCCTCCTTTTTTCCTATTAAGCTGTTTTGAATGACTTTTTTTTTTCATCTTTATTGAAATATAATAGATAATTAATGGCTTGTATTTACATTATACAATTCAATGAGTTTTTTTTTTCAATTATAGTTGGCATACAATAATATACCAGTTTCAGTTGTATAGCATATTCATCAGAGATCGACATAACTCGCAAAGCGATCACCCCACTAAATCTAGTACCCTTCTTCCCCTTTACATATTTATTACAATGTTATTAACCATCTTCCCTATGCTACACTATACATCTCTATGTCTACTCTGCAACTGTACCTCTTAATCCCTTTGCCTTTTTCCCTAACACTCCCATCTAGTATCCTTCTAAATATTCTCTGTATCTATGAGTTTATTTCTACTTTTGTTGTTGTTGTTGTTGATTTTGTTATGTAGATTCCACATGTACATGAAATCATGCGATATTTGTCTTTCTCTATCCAACCCATTTCATTCAGTGCAATATCCTCTAGGTCCATCAAGGCAATATCTTTTTCCATCCCCTTCCTTTTAGTCTGTGTGTGTCTTTTAATCTGAAGTGAGTCTCTCATAGGCAGCATATGTAGGCTCTTGTTTTCTTATCCATTCAGTCACTCTATCTTTTGGTTAGAGCACTTAACTCTTTTCTGTTTAAGGTACTTGTTGATAGGAATGTAGTTGTTACCATTCCTTATTCCTGTTTTTGATACACGTTTTTTCTTCTTAAAGAAGTTTCTCCAACATTTCCTGTAATACTGGCTTGGTGATGATAAATTCCTTTAGCTTATTTTTGTCTGAGAAGCTCTTTATCTGTCCTTCAACTCTAAATGATTGCTAGATAAAGTATTCTGAGTTGTAGATCTTGGATTTTCATTTCATTGAATATTTGTGCCAAGCCCTTCTGTCCTGCATAGTTTCTTTTGAGAAATCAGCTGCCAGTCTTATGGATACTCCCTTGTAGTAGGTAACTATCTGCTTTTCTTTTGCTGCTTTTAAGATTCTCTCTTTGTAGTTAACCTTTGGCATTTTAATTATGATGTGTCTTGGTGTGGGCCTCTTTGGATCTCTGGTTTTTGGAATTCTCTGAGCTTCCTGGGGTTTTATGTTCATTTCTTTCACCAGGTTAGGGAAGTTTGCCATCGTTATTTCTTCAGATAGCTCTTCAATATCTTGTTTTCCTCCAGTACCCCAATGACATGGATATCTTTACCTTTAAGAGTGTCTCATAGGCTCCTTAAATTATTATTATAGTCTTGGCTTCTTTTTTTCTTGCCATTCTGATTGAGTGTCCTTGGCTTTCCCATCCTCTATATAGGTCATTTGATCCTCTTCTTTATTCAATCTGTTTATTCCGTTTAATACACTTCTCATCTCAGATAATGTGTTCTTCATTTCAGACTGGTTCCGTTTTACAATTTCCATTTTCATTTTTATGTTTTTTATCTGTTAAAGTTCTCAGCAAATTCATCTTCACTTCCCCTAAGTTCATTGAGAATCTTTATAACCAGTGTTTTGAACTCTGCATCTATTAGATTGCTTGACTCCATTATTTCTGGATCTCCTTTCTGTTCTTTCATATGGTTTCTGCTTCTTTGTCTTCCCATTTTGGCTGCCTTCTGTGTCTGTTTTTATGTACTAAGCAAAGCTCCTAAGTCTCCTGGTCTTATTAGTGTGGATTTGTGTAGTAGGTGACCAGCAGCACAGTCCTGAGAGGGGTTCAGCTGCAGGCCAAATTTAACCTAAGCCTCTACCCTTCTTGGGCCACCTGTTAAGATTCAGCAAGCAACCCACAGATGCTATGGTTATAGTTGCCTCAAAGGGCCACACCAGAAACCGAGGCCAACTGCCATCAGTGTGAATCTAGGCGCTGCTCAGCAAGGAGCACCTGACTCACTGAGGATACTCCTGGATATGGCTTGGGTGGGGCCACAAGTTAGGGGAGGCGGAGTTTCAGGGAATCCTGGAATGGAGCGACCTAAATTACCCAGTTTGATGATGTCTCCTCTAGGGGGTGCTGAGTCCACTATCTGTGAGCGAGGAGGGCTCAACAGAGGAACAGTGGATACTGCTGGCATTTCTGTACAGAGTGGGTCTTGCCTAGGCCCTCACTCCATCAACTCAGTGTCCCCCTGCCCTGTAAGTCCGTGCACAGCCTAATTGGCACTGGTGCTCAGAGCAAGCAGGTATGTCACCGCAAAAGTCCACTCGCCCCTTTAAGAGGTGTTTGCTGCTGTTGCTGCCACAGCCTCGGTCCCACTCACCCATTCCAGACTAGGCAGCCTTGTGTCCTCTCCCCGTTCTACCTTCTGGCATTGCAGGGTGATTTCTTAGATTTCTTCCTAGTTATATGGCTTGTTCATCTAGATCTCAGGCGATTTTTCCTTGCTGTTTACTCCTTGTTTCTGTCACAACTTCGATTTGGTTGCCAGAGGGATGAGTAGAGCCTCTATCATCTACACCATTTTTTCGTTTCTTGGGCAGCTTTTTAAATATACATACATACATACATACATACATACATACATATGTGCATATACACACAGACACGCTTGCATATATTTTTAAAACAATCAAATTAGAGTGAAATCTGAATTTCTAAGAATTTCTCATACTTGATCTTTGTCCTTGTCATCATTCTGGGCAAGGATCATTGAGTAGGTTCTGGTGGAAGGACTGGGTTCTAAGTCATTGTCTTAGGAAATTCATTCCCATGCGTGCATCAAATACTCAAAGCAGAAATAAAATCTAAAAACCAGAATTATAAAGCAAGAGGAAAAGAAATAAAAATTATTTAGACTGGAAGATGGCCAGGAATCTGGAAAACAAGAGATCCTCTGAGAGGAGGACAGGTGTTCAAGCAGTCAGGGCCGGTGGGTCTGGGTATCAGCACCCAGAATGCAGAATATTACTAATGCCCAACAGGCATCTTAAAAGCCGATAGCCTGATTAATCCAAAATGCTTCCTCTTCAGTTCAAGCCCACAGGTCCCAAGCAGGTAATTTCTCTGACCCTGGGTGGACTTACGGAGGTCAGTGTAGAGCAGTGGTCCCAACCTTTCTGGTACCAGAGACTAGTGCTCCTATGAGTATTTCATGCCTGATGATCTGAGGTATAGCTGAGATGGTGATGCTAGCGCTGGGGAGCAGCTGCACATACAGATGAAGCTTTGCTCACTCACCTGCTGCTCACCTCCTGCTATGTGGCCCAGTTCCTAATAGACCACAGACTGGTACTGGTCTGCAGCCCAAGGGTTGGGAACCACTAGTGTAGAGGAAGTTTCTTAGACGCCAGGTATGGAGAGTGTCTTTTGCACACATGCACACATATGAGAGATTGTGTGTGTGTGTGTGTCTGTGTCTGTGTGTGTCTGTGTGTCATTGTGTAAGTCTAAGTTCTCTGTTTTTCCAGATAGTGAATTACATTATATCCGGTGTCCAGCTGAGGGTGACGGGGATATCTCAGCCATGCCCAGGGACTGTTGTTGCCCAGTTAGTGAAGGGGTAGTGCATGCAGGCCGAGGTCTGGTTGGGGTCAAGATGCCGTGCATGCATTGTGGTGGCCTCCAGTCTGGCCTCTTTCCCAGTAAATCTGCCCAGGTGACCTGCTGCTGGCTACTTTAGCCCTTATCATCCCTGGTTCACACGGAACAGTATAGCAAAACAAGCTGGCTTCGTTATATAACCATAAAACAACTATGTTTGTATGCTTTTTCCTTCTTAAAATGAATAGGCCCCAGAGGAGCTTAATTTGTTTAGAGATGTGCTGTGTGGTCAGAGTGGCCAATAATTACCTAGCCAGATAGTAAGGGACAGCTTTCTTATTATGGAAGACTCTAGGAAAGCAATTAATCTGGACCTTACTTGGGCTTCTTTTGGAATCTGTGACCATCAGCAACGACACAGAGCCCTTTTCTGGACCCCAATATTGTGCCAGCCCCCTAAAAAATGTGACGTGCAGTCTCAGCTCTGTGTTTTTATGGAAAGCTGCCTTCCCTGCTTAGTATTCCCTTACTTTCCTTCGTCCTGCTTTCTTCCCCATAGAAGTTCCCTTTTGTGCCACCAATGGGTAAGAAGAATGCTTGTGGTCTGAAGACTCTGGGCAGGACAAGATGCTGAGCAATCTTTCCCAGGCATCCTGTGCTGTCTTGCTCATGAGCTCTGATGACCCAGTCTCTGGCACCACAGGGCCACCTGTCCATAACTCAAGGCAGTCTGTTTATTTGTCTGGACAGGTAGAAAACTGCCTAAGCTCACTAGGGGCCTACAAATGACAATTTGTCTGACAATCTGTTCTCTCCTGTCCTGGTTTAAACGACCAGAAAGCCATCATAAACTCAGTTGAAATCATGTGGTTTGTGTAAATATTCAGGTTCCTTTCCACTTGGAGTTAGTTATTTCAAGTAGAACCTCCCCCCAAAA
The DNA here is from genome assembly GCF_000325575.1 of Pteropus alecto. Lineage (NCBI taxonomy): Eukaryota > Metazoa > Chordata > Mammalia > Chiroptera > Pteropodidae > Pteropus > Pteropus alecto. The sequence goes on along the minus strand of NW_006432451.1, from coordinate 2,901,963 downwards.
CTATGGGAGTGCCTGGTATCTGTTATGCAGTGTGAGTGCAGTCCTGAGTTTTGCTGCTGTGGAAATAACTTCTGGCACTGACACCCAGGAGGCAGATGATCTTAGAGAAGTTTATCTTCAGGGGTTGGCCGAACCTTCTGTACTGGCCCAGAGGACAGAAGGGAACTTGGGGAATAGTGGCAGAGGAGTGCACTTCAAGGGTAGGAATCACTGAACTCCAGTGTCTTCAGCTGCGATCTTAGAGGGAATATTTGTCTTAAACAACCTCCATTTCTAACTGTATGTAGAAGTCTAGGCAAAGCTAGCCCTGAAAATGGAATTTTTTTACCCTGGAGATTTATTTAAAAGTTATCACACCTGATTATGGCTGAAATTTAAAAGGTACCAAAAAATATATAATATTTTAAAAGTGTCCCCCAGACACCCAGTTCCTCTCCCAGTTTTTTTAGTATCTTTCCAGAAATATTCTCTGCATATTTAAGCACTTCAGACATGTCAAGACATGTAAGATAAATAGTGCCATATTATACATACTATTATGAACCTTGCTTTTTTCATTTAATTTTTTTGACAATCATTCTGATTAATATGAAGTGTTTTCTTTTTTATACTTCTTAGTACTACATAGTATGTCTATACTATCATCTATTTGAAAATTTTCCCCTAGGTGAACAATTTGGATGTTACTAAGTTTTTATTGATTAAAAGTAATACTGTGATGCATATCCTTATTCAAAGCTTTTTAAGATAAATTTCTAGAAAGTAAATAGCTGTAGAAAATAGCTGTATTAAAGGGTTTATGCATGTTAAATTTACTCTCACATCCACAGCATATAAAGGGCCTGTTTCTCTACACCTCACCAGCCAACATGGGAGCGATCAGCTTTTTAATCTCTTTGGTTAACAGATTGGTATTGCTATTTTGGTATGGTTTTAAAATGGGTGTCTTTTATCATGAATGAGATTGACATCTTCTCATGTGTTTAAAAAACACTACTCTGTGTGTTCTACTTGTTCTTTTCCTTTTTCTTCTTTTTTTATTGTGAATCGATACCTGCATTCATAGAAACTCCTTTTGTTTGAAGAAATTATCTGTGATGTGAGTTGTCTTTTGGCTTTGTGGTATTTGATGTTTTTTTTTTTATTGAGGTATAATTGGCATAACTTTTTAACATGCAGAATTTTAAAATTTTTATATAATTGAATCTATCAATCTTTAATGACTTATGGATTTTGTGTCCTAGACCTTCTCTACTCTAAAAAACTTTCATTTTCTTCTTCTAGTACTTTTATTGTTTCATTTTTCAGGTTTAAATCTTTGTTTCTTATGGAATTTATTTTTACATAAGGAGTTATAAACCACCTGTTGACTTTTTCCCAGATTTATTGAGGTGAAATTGTAAAATATTAAAAATGTATACATGACGGTTTGATATACATATACATTGTGAAAGAATTCCGCCCCCCATCAAGTTAGTTAACACATCCATTGCCTCGCTATTTACCTTTTCTGTGTGAGAATATGTCATTTCTACTCTCTTAGCAAATTTCACTTATACAATAGTGTTATTATGTTATAAATTAAATTCTCAGACTTCATTCATCTTATAACTGAAAGTTTGTACCCTTTTACCAACCTCTTGCTATTTCCTTCCCCCTTCTCCCAGCCCCTGGTTCTATGAGGTTGACTTTTTTCCTTTTCTTTTTTTCTAGATTCCACATGCAGTATTTGTCTTTCTCTCTCTGGCTTATTTCACTTATCAAAATATCCTCCAGATTTATTCATGTTGTTGCAAATGACAGGATTTCCTTCTGTTTTTAAGGCTGAGTAATATTCCTATGTGTGTATGTGTGTGTATTACATTTTCTTTATTAATTCATTTGTCAGTAGACATTTAGGTTGTTTCCATACTTTGGCTGTTGAGAATAATGCTGCTTTGAACATGGAGTGCGTAGAGCTCCTCGAGATACTGATTTATTTCCTTTGGATATATACCTAGTAGTGGGATTGCTGGATTATATGATAGTTCTATTTTTAATTTCCTGAGAAACCTCCATACTGTTTTCCATAGTGGTGGCACCAATTTACACTCCTACCAACAGGGCACAAAGGTTCCCTTTCTCCACAACCTCACCAACAATTATCTCTTTGTGACGATAGCCATCCTAACAGGTATGAGGTGGTACCTCATTGTCGTTTTGATTTGCATTTCCCTATGATTAGTGATGTTGAGCACATTTCCATGTACTTGTTGGTCATTTGTTAGTCTTCTTTGGGAAAATGTCTATATAGGCCCTTTGCCCATTTTAATTTGAGTTTTTTTGGGGTGCAGGGGCAGTTGCTATTGAGTTGTATGTGTTCTTTGTATTTTCAGATATTAACCCTTTAATCGGATTTGTGGTTGGTAAATATTTTCTCCCATTCGGTAGGTTGCCTTTTCATTTTGTTGATGGTTTCCTTTGATGTGGAGAAGCTTCTTAGTTTGATGTATTCCCGTGTGTTTATTTTTGCTTTTGTTGCTTTTGCTTTTGGTGTTAAATTTAAAAAATCATTGCCAGCACCAAATATTCCGTTGATTTTTAGCTACTATTTGCTCTAGCCCACTATTTGATTCAGTTGTCCAGGTGAGGAAACTAAAATTTTGAGAGCTGAAATGACTTGCTCAAGGTGTTAGAGTTAATAAATGAGGGAAGCCAGTTGGAGCTACATATTCTAAGTCTTAACAAGATTGTATTTAGAAAATAGGTGAAAAAAATATATATAGGTTAGCTGAATTTTTGCTTCGGTATTAATTAGCAGTTACTTTTCAATCCCTCTTGTTTCAGTCCAAATTATTACAGCACTACCTTTCTTTTTTCCTCAACTCCAGAAAAAAATTTTCTCTTGAGTGTATAAAGGAAAGTGACTTGGGAGAGGGGACTCCTGGGAGAAAGCATGAGTTTTCCTTTTCTCTGTTAAGACCCAAAGCATGTCTTCCCTTTACTGCTGCCCCAGATGGGGGACTGTTAGGTTTTTCTTTTATGACTTACAGAGTGATAGGACGATTTCCAGCAAACTCTCAAATCAAGAAATCGAAGGAAATCCGAGTTGCCATGTCATCCAGCTGCCTTATGAACAGTCACTCTACGTTCTCTAAAAGTGATATTCCAGCTTTTGTTTGGAAACTCTTAAGTGACCACCTCTACTCTCGGCCATTACTTGTGTGAAATCATGGAAACGGCTTTCTCATTTCCAGCTAAAATCTGTGACTTCTCCTCATCAGTTCTGGTTCTGACTTCTGGGTCATGCACACTGTCCTGCTTAACAGCTGTTAAGATATGCAAAACTACACTCATGTCCTCCTGCACTCAACTGTCTTGTTTCCTTGCCAGGCATTCCAATTCCTTTTCCTTCTCCTCAGATGACTTGTTCTCAAACTGCTTCTGTCCTGGCTGTTCTCTGGATGCATCCAGGTCATCAGGTCCTCTTAAAGTTGTATGGCATCATTACACATTTCATTATACATTGTGATGAGATTTTACTTGTGACATGGCACTTGGTAATGCTTCGTCAAGGAGTTTGATGTGCCTCCTACTCTCCTGAAAAATTAAAGGGATCAATTTGTCAGTGAGCCCAAATCAAGGACCATATGCATGACCTTTCCAGACCCCCATCTCACCCCCAGGAGGCCATACGGAAAGCTGCTCCACGAAGTGACTGAGAGCTGCTTGCTGCCTTGTGAAGCTTCCACTTGTGCTTCTTACCTCGGAGCTACAGCTCAGCCTTTCTATGATGTGCTCTTTGGCAAAATCAGTGTAGGTCCTCCCTGCACCCCACCAACAAATCAATGACTATGCCTACTCTCCACCTACCAGCATAATCATCTTGGCTCTGGGTCCCCGAGACATTCTCAGACATTGTTTAGCAGCTACAGAACTTGCCATGACCTTAATTTGCAGATAAAGATGCTTCTGTACCAGTTTTTCATTTGAAATCAGTAAGGGTAGATGAGAAGTGGGAAAGCCTGTGTTGTATAAATGAGCCTGAACCAGGCCCTGTAAAGAGTGTCTCAAGCCTTCACTTGCCCTTGACCCTGAACGGTTCCTCTTCTCCCATCCTGTGTCAGTCACCATTCTCCTCCCCAAATCTCTCCCCTTCCTCCATTTTCACTCACCTTCTTGGTATCGCTCCCGCAGATGCCACCTACATATTCTCCTGCTTGCATCTGGGCTTCTCCTCTAGTTCATCTTTCTCATGGCTCCCTATCATGTTCCTAAATATTTTGTATATCTCCTCTGGCTGAAAACCTTCCTTTGTGCCCTATTGCTATATTACAAAGTCCAAATTCCTCAGCCTGGAGTTCATGGTTCTTCAGAGAATGACCCTATTGTCCAGCTTCTGTACCTGGCTTTCTCTCCCATCTTGTACTCTATTTTTCTGGCTCCAGGCAGTTCCTTTACTCATGGTTTTTTTTTGTACACTTTGGTTTATAGCTTTGGTTTTTAGCTTTGTCCCTGTTGGAATGACTTTCTCCATTTCTTTTGGTTGAAATTCCACCTTTCTTTAAAGCTTGTTCTTCCATTCATTAAACTTTTTTTTTTTTTGAGAGCCTACTGTGTTCCAGGTTATTCTAAGTGCTGGGCATACAGAAAGACAGTTAAATAAATACAAACAAAAATATTATCACAAACGAAAATAAGTGCTCTTGAAGAAAAAGAACAAAGTGCTATAAAAGGTGGGAGTAGGGGAAAGGCCCCTTTTAGATTGATGGAGTTAGCCCTGTAAAAAGTGGTGAGACCAGGGGGCCCAGTTCAGGAAGATGAGGATGGCAAGTATCTGCCATAAAAGCTGCCCCTTGCACCTTGAGATTGCAGAGGCTTTCCTTTGGTAGTTCTCTCCTCAGGCGCTAATTTGGCACTGCGGGCATGGCTAATCATGTTTTTTTGTGCATGGTTTGTTTCCCTAACCAAATTAGAGATGTTTCAAGGGTCGTAATCACAGTTCATTTTTACGAGCCCTTAGGCTCCCTGGCCCAGATTGGGCACTTAGAAATGAGTCAATGATTAAGGACTTGAGGATGTTGGCAGTCCTGAGTCCTTAAAATGGTCACTCCAAAGAGCTCAAGATTTAGATTACTAAATCCTTGCCACGCTTGGGCATAAATATTTTCCTTTTTCTTCTTGAAAGAGAAATAATAAGTCCTCCATATCAGCTTTGAATTTTTATTTTTACTTTTTCTTTCTTCGGTAATAAGTAATAGCCCTTTAAAGCTACATCTGAGATATTCAAAAGAACATGTGGAATAATTTGCATAGATATTTATGGAGTGCTAATATTTTGTGGATTTTTCAACTTAAGAGATTAACACCGCCCTCCTCCATTTTTTATAATTGAAAATGTTGTACTAAAACATTCCAATTTGAAAAGGAGGAGTCGAATTTGACATTTAAATGCCAATATATGTTCTAAGCTAATTTCATTTACTGCTTACTCCTAACCCCATACATAAAATACTTTAACATCTATAAAGAATGTTGAAAATAGAAGCCCCCTTGGAAATGTCACAGTGGGTGTTACAACTCTTTCTGCTTTCAAGTATCATATATTTAAGCCAAGGACGGAAATAGGGTTAGCCAGTACTTGGCCCTTAATCTTTCAAATTAGATTGGGAGGAGAAAAGCACCAAACCAGATATGGTATATTACAGTTAAAATATCAGCTCCTGCCCAGGTAGCTCCATCTGTCTCTGTAGGTCTCTGGAAGGACGTGGCTGCAATAGAGCAAATGCATAACTAAACAAATCCTCAGCTGGGTCTATGTGTTTAAAGCCATTTACAGGCTTATTCGATAGAGCAGAACAGTTAGCATCTCTGATGTATATGTTGCTGGTGGAATTGATTTGGCTAGAGGAAATTTTCCAAAGCCTATTTTTAAAAAATTAGAAATATCGCTGCTAATCCAGAAATAAGGTCCTTGACGAATCTTCCCTGTTGGGGTATTAACCCAGAGCTCTGGCCATGCTCCAGTTCAGATAACGCTGTTTCTCTGTGCTAAATTCCCCCTGAAGGTTCAATTAAATTTGGCCTTTTCTCCTGCTGGGCAACAACTCGAGAACTGACGGTTTCTAAGACTGGAGCCCAGTGATGGATGATGCATTTGTTTCACTGCTGAGGAAGATTTCAATGTAAAATCTCTCAGACCTTGGATGACAGAAACAGAGACTGATCTCAGTGAAGATCTCTGTGAAGAGTCTATTGGTTCTCATACAGAGATGCACTGACGTCTCTCTGTGCTCTGGGAGGGGTTCACTTGCCCAAATGGACCTGAGCAGACGGGATGTTGCAGCCTGTTCAGGCCCTGTTTCTGAGAGAGAACTCCACTAAGTGCTTTATTTGAAATCGTCTGTGGTGTTTAACACCTACAGTTTCTTTGGTCAGTCATTCCACAAAGCAACATTTACTGGGTTCTTGACCCAGCTTGTGGAAAATTCTCTCTGCATTTGGGGAGCATTATATATCCCTACCAAGTTTGTGGCTGTGCCTTCTACTTGATTTAGTTTAGACAATGCTTCCTACTTGTATTCAAATACATTTCCAAGCCTTTGTAGGCTTAGCATTACTTGGGCCAGTATTGCATCATTTGCTAAATTTTATGTAATATGGTAATTATGTCTGTATTTCTCCAGTGTTGAGCTAAGAAAGGAAATGCAGCAGCATAAATCTGAGGTGCACTTGTTAGAGGCAGTCAAATCTACCAATATGAGGGCTCCGTATTGAAGAAAGGAAGCCTGAGCTGTGAGCTGAGATTGACACTTGTGAAATAACAGGACTAAACAGGCTAAGCACAGCCTTGTTCCTAAATCCCAGTGTGATGAGATAAAACACAGATGCAGAAACTTAAAGGTGATATATCAGACCAAATAAAGAAAACAGTTCACTTTACATGGGCGATAGTAAGCCTGTGGGACTCATTATCCTGAGAGCAGGTGGAAAGCGTTGGCTTGGGAACCATCTCACCATAAGTAACGCGAAAAGGCCTTGGCCGGTCTCCCTGGAGCCGCTCTCAGCTGCGCTGCCAGTGGCTATCCAGGCTGGCTGAGATCGTATACTATCGGCAAGTATTTATTAGGTGACCACTATGTGTCAGGCACTGTGCTGGGTGCAGGGGGTATGATAAAGGACATAATTCCTTCTCTTTAGGAGCTTGAAGGAAGCTGGGGGTGGCTCCTGAATTCTGTATAAGGAGAGTTTAGAGGCAGCAGTCTGAAAGTAGGGGCTTGGTGTTTGTCTTAATGATATACTTCACTGTTTTTACTTGTTTTATGTGCTAGATCAACAAAAATAGTTTTCTAAATATGCTTTTAGTTATACTTTATGTGAGACTATGAAAATGTTTGTTGTTTATACATAAAAGAATTTTATTTCTATTTGGCTTGGCATGGTGAAGGACTATTGAGATTACAGGTGGGTAAATATGCCTCAGCCCGTGGTGCCCTGCCATGAGATTGCCATTGCTAGTTTCTGTTTCGCCTCGTTTAACCCTAGTGTAATATTGACATATGGGCCTTAATGTAGTTGTTGGTTTTAACTGAGTTCTTTTCTACCTCAAACAAATCAGCTGTGGAACCGAGAAATGAGGCTGATTTCTGACTGACCCAAGTCAGTCAGAAATCAGCCTCATTTCTCGGTTCCACAGCTGATTTGTTTGTTGGTAATTTTGACTAAACTATGGTCATCTCTGGGTAATCAATTCTTCCCTCTGTAAAATAGAAGAAAGTTGCCTGCAGGTTCCCCATGGAATCTGGAAGGTCATTGCTTTGCCTGGGATGCATTGGGAGATGTGTTCAGAAGCCAGGCCTCAGAAATATAGAGTGGTGTCATCAGTGGCTGCCCTTCACAGGTGGCTGCCCCGCCTCTCTCTGCTTGCATCCTGCTTTGCATTCAGAGCAGAAAAGCTGTTAGCACAAGGCTCATTTAAAACCCCAGTTGAGGAGGTTATCAAAGCATCCTTAATTCTAGCAAGCAGCTCCAGTTTTCCCTTCAGCAGTTGGAGTGATTAAATGTCATAATATATCAGGGAGTACCAATTATGAGCATGGATTGTATGCTGGGTGCTTCTACAGTCTTTGGTTATATTGGTCATAGCACTGACTATGTCCAATAGCACCTTTAATTAGGGGCATTTGTCAAATTGAATTGGACTGAGCAGCCAGGAGGATCTCAGGGTCAGGACTGCTGCCAGGGCTTGACCTGCCCTGTCATAGTTGACCCACTGGAAAGCTAGGATCTTACCCACATTTCTCATCATGTTGCCCAGATAGCCAGGCAGAATATTTTTGCTTTGAGCCACAATGCTGCTTTGATTCATTGTAAAGCATCAGAGCTAGAAGATTCCCTAAATATGAGTTACCTCCTTTACAGGTTAGTAAACTAAGGCCCATAGAAGATGTGACCTACTCAGAGTTTCACAAGACCTTTGGCAGTGCCCAAACCTCTGTTGCCTGGCAACATCTTTGGCACAGAGTGGGGCACTCTTGTTGAATAAATGAGCAAACTCTGGTCTCCTGGTTTTGGTAGACTGTTAGTCTACCAAATCTGATTCTGGTTCAGTGACTGATCTAGAGTGTTAGAAGTTTCCACCAGTTTTCTCGAAACAGACTGTCAACCTTTCATGTTGCAAATGCTAACTGGAAAGTTTAACCTTGTAGTTTGTTCTTTCTCTGATTTATGGCACTTTAAAACAGCAGTTCCCAAAGTATGATTGCAAACCAGCATCAGCTTCACCTGGGAACTGGTTAGAAATGCAAGTTTCCCAGACCAGTGAATGAGTCACTCGCGGGGTGGAGTGCAGAAACCAGTGCTGTAACGAGCTGAGCAGGTGATTCCCCTGCTGCTGAGATTTGGCAACCACTGTTTTAAGAGCTAAGTTTCAGCGGTGTTTCCCCTAGTTGGGAGCAGACTATGCAACATGAGCACCCTGTTATGAATACACAAGAACTGAGTGTGGGGTTGCGTAATACTAGTAATCAAATAAAATTTAATGCAAGTTTTATCTGACACATTGAATATATCCATGGTAGTTATTGTGCTAGCGGTAATTAGACAAATGAAAAGCAGCTCATATAAATGGCTATAATGAGTATTACCCAGGCAAATTAAGTTTTTATGGTTCCCCCCTACCCCCCGTTAGCTTTCTAGTATCTGATAGTGGCTATGGTTTTCGCAGTGTCCCTCATGTATACGTAGATATGCATCCTTCAGACACCCACAGAGATATACTCATTCATATTTGAAATTTGGCTCTAATTTCCTTGTAACCATATATTTTAGGCTGAGTTCCCCTCAAAGCAAGATTTGGATGCAAATAGTTTATTTGGGAGGTGAGCCCAGGAAGCACTGGTAGGGAAGTGAAGGAAGAGAAGGAAAGCAATAAAGGGTTTATTATCAAGGGGTTACCACGCTGGGCCCTGGGGCTCAGACTTGCTGGGGAGCTCTGGCAGATGGCCTCAGTTCTCCCACCCAAGGGTGGAGAGAGCTGGGGTATTTATCTACCACCTAGGTCGGTTAGGGTGAGAGCTGCTCCCTTAGTAGGAGGAGCAGGATGTTAATCCCTTGGCGCTTCCAGTCTACCCAGGGTACAGACCTAAAGGATTCTGGTGGCCAGCCTCTGGTGGCCATCAGAGTTACAGGTGCTTACAGTTGAAAACTGTTAAGTTGTAGGCTCAGAAATGATGAACGCAGAGAGGACATGGGCAGATACTGACAGTGTCTGCTACAACCCCCGTCAGTAGTCCCAGGCCAAGGCTTCTCAGGCTTTCCAGGATGCACCCCACCCCTACCATCCAGGAGATCTTTGAGGAGCACTTACCAGAACCTGGGGTTCTGGTACCGGAGGGGGTGTGGCAGGCAAGTACTCAGGGATCTGAAGTACTCAGGCAGCTGCAAAGGATGGTGGCAGGAGGAAGGGAGAGAGTACTGTAAGATTAGACTCTGGATCTCAAAGTCTGAGTCAGGGAGGGCAGGGTGGAGTAAATGAACAAACGTGGGTTTCTAAATGGCTGTCATCAGCTCTCTTTGCTCTGATTCTGGGTATTGGTAAGAGGAAGAGAAGGAAAAAAGAGGAACTTAAATTTCTTGCCAGAAATGCCTGACATGCCCTTTTTCCTCAGCCCCACACAGCAGTCTCATCCTGCCCACTTTTGTTCTAGTCTCTCCAGGCTGGGAGGAAAGGGAGCTGTATGCCAGGCCTCCCTTTGGGTGGGTCTTTTGGCACATGTGGTTGCTTGCAGACTGGTGAGGATGGAGGAACCAGAATCTTGCATTCTGTCTAAGATAGTCCTCAACACAGTTTGACTGGTCCACGGTAAAAGGAGAAAGTTAAGGACAATGAGGAGTGTCATGGAGATGCTGGTGGGTATTTGGTTGCCAACTGCTTGATTACATCCATCCTTTTTTGGTACTTCAGTTGTCCTTTATAAAAACAAAGGGCATAGTTTTTGTGTTAACTTAAAATTTTTCTCCTTTATTCATATTTTTTATTTTGAAGTAATTATAGATTCACAGGGAGTTGCAGAAATAGTACAGAGAGGTCCTTTATTCAGTATGCATCACGCAGTTTCTGCCAGTGGTAATATAGTACATAACCCTAGTATAGTATCAGAACCAGAAAGTTGACATTGGTTTAATCCACAGACCTTATTCATATTTCACCATTTTTTAAATTAAGTTTATTGGGGTAACATTGGTTAATGTTAATACAATCATATAATTTTCGGGTGTACATTATCATTTGACACCTGTATATTCTATTGTGTGTTCGCCACCCAAAGTCCAGTTTCCTTCAGCTACTGTATATTTGATCCCCTTTACTCACTTCATCCTACCCCTACCCCCCTATATATTGACCCCCTTTACCCCATCTACCAACTTCCTCCTCCCCCACCCCATTAGTAATGACTACTCTATAGTCCTCTGGTAACCACTAGTCTATAGTCCATGTCCACGAATCTCTGTTTGTCCTGCTCATTTGTTGCTTTTAGGTTTATATCCCACATATAAGTGATACTATGTGATTTTCAACTTTTTCTGTCTGGCTTATTTTGCTTAGCATGATTATCTCCAGTTCCATCTATGTTGTCATGAATAGCAGTATTTCATCTCTGTATTTCACCATTTTTGTGTGTACATGTGTGTGGTTCTGTGCCAATTTAACATGTTTAGCTTCATGTTCCCACCATCACAATCAAGAAGCAGAACTGTTCTATCTTCACAAAGACCTTCCTCACACTTCCATCATGTTAATTTTTAAAGTCTTCATTTGCCATGATGAAAAGTCGGAAACCTTATAACATTTCTATTATTCCAGTTAAGGGAGAAAATGGTTCATAGACTTGCTAAGTTTAGGGACCACTGCCCTATGTCCCCTTCTCAAAGTGGGACAGCGCAGTGCTATGCACAAAAGCCATTTTCCTGAAAGAGGCAAGTGCCTGGGGAAGCAGAAAACTAAGGGTGAGAAAGCTCGTTTTTAAACTCATCTTTTTTCTTCAGGATTTAAACTCTGGAGGCTTAAATATCTTCACCAAGGGCTGCTCCACATTCTGCCACTTCCCCAACTGCAAAATCAGTGATGTGTCTCAGCAGAGAGGCAAGAAGCAAGAGTTAGCCCATTAATTGCCCATCTCATTGTATTGGTTAAGTTATTTAACCTCTCTGAGACTTAGTTTCCTTACCTGCCAAACTGAGAGATTCTCTGGATTATCTCTAAGGTCTCTGCCGGCTGCATCTGTTGTGTCCTGCCTCATCTGGCCCACACCTTCCTGTCCTCCATTTCCATTGACACAGTGGTGAGAGCCCAAGGACTGAATTTGTTGATCCCAGTACCAGCTGTACTGACTTATTCCCACTTCTGGGAGCAAATAATTTTTTAAAAAGAGGTTAGAGAGTCTGTATTTTGCAGTTTTGACTCGAACCATCCTGTTTATTTCAGCTGTGTAGGAGCATAGTTGAGATTCTGATGCATGTGCGAACACACACACACACACACACACACACACACACACACACACACACACACACACCCCCCCCCCCCCACACACACACACACACACACACACACCCCACCCCCACCCCCGCCTGAGTGCAAAGATATTTGAGAAAAACAAATCCCTTATTGATCATGGTTTCAGTGAGCAGTACACTTCTTTCGTCTGAACATAACACTTTCTCTATACCATTTCATTTGTCGCTCAAGCATTTGATTCTATAAGAGATAGAATCTTAGAAGACAAGTTTCCTGTACCTCAGTTTATAGTGGAGCTGGGAAGCCCAATGTGAGACTCCTGACCTTTTGCTCTGGACTCTTGAGGGTCTCAGCAAGCTTCCCCTCCACCCTTTCTTCCCTCCTGTATACCTAAGGGATTGGCACACATATTCAGGCTGTGTTCCCCTCCCCCGTCCCCTTCCTTCCTCCTCTTATCCCAGGGCTCTATGAAGAAGGGACAAAGTTGTCCAGTGTCTCCTCAGTTTTGTCATATCTGAAATAAGCACACAGTCTACTTTTAAATTTTTACTGCTTATTGAACACAACAAAAATGGGAAACGGGCTGACAGAAATAGCCAATAAATAGCTGACAATGGAGATGTTATAGTTATTAGAAATATTAAAAGTAATAGTCATCCTGGGTCTTACCCAAACATTAATAAACTCGGTCTTTCCTTGACTCTTCTGACTAACCTTTCCCTCTTGATATTTTCTCGAGACTGTAGCTCCCACTCCTTTCTGAAGGGCTCTACCTCCTAGGCACCCACACAAAGCCCCTAGGGAACAGTTCTTGGCGGTGATAAACACAAACAGTTGAGACTCATGGGTTGTGCTTTCTCTGGAATCTTGGTACAGGTGAGGCTAGAGATGGTCTTTGCAGGGTGAGAGCAGTATTGCCACCTTTTCTGCATGCAGCTTTTCTTGGTGTTCTTCCTGAGAAAATTTATGTACTCTGGAATTGCAACTTGCAAGACTTCCTTGGCAACACGCCCCAGAGTGCAAATCCACTGGGGCTTCTTGGGGCAGGCGGTCTTCACTGAGACTGTTTTGAAAAGGCTGTGTTCTTTCTGGTTATTCAGTGTGGTTGTATATTTTAACATGAAGCTTAGCCCCATATAGGGAATGGGTTTTCTCAAGAGTCCTAGTAGACATGTGACCTCACCCTGCCAGCCCGATGAGATACAAAGGCTTTTTGTTCTCCCTTTACCAGTGCTGTTTCTTCAGATGCTGGGTCTTTTCTGTGGCCTCCCATTTCCTCACCAGCCAAAGGGAGCCCCTGACCCTGAGCCCAATGGGTTACTCCAGGAACATCAAATTGTGCTTCTGGACATTAGACCAAGAAAGAGAGACAAGAACCTATGTTGTTTATGAATGCTGACATGGATGGCAAACTCTAAAGAAAAGTGAGAGGATGATAGCATTTAATTCAGCAAGAGGGGCTGTGATCCAGGAAAGGCAAGCTCTTTTGGGGCCTCACTGTGTCAGCCATGTTCTGTTTCTTAAACCGAGTGGTGGGCACATGAAAGGATGGATCACTTGTTACTGTTGTTGAAATTATAATATTATGAAATAGACTCTTTGGAATTTAAGAAATATTTCACTTTTTTAAAGAGGAAAGAACACAGTTCCTTGTGACTTAGGTCAGCAGCAGGCTGGTAAAGAGGATGTTGATGCAGGAACTTAATGTGAGGCAGTAAGGATGCCAGGTGGAGGAATTTACATGGAAGATGCCATTTACCTCTCTCATTTCCTCTTCTGGAAAAATCTCAGATCCAAGAAAGACGTACGTCCTAAACAAGTCCCTCCCTAAGAGTCAGTTAAGGTATAACCTATTATAAGCTCTTCATGTGTTTTTTCTGCTGGGTATTGACTAGACCAGCCCAGTGCTCAGTACCTACTGGGAGCCCCAGTGGGAAATACAAAAGAAGCTCAAGAGGCGTGGTGTGTATATGTCAAAGGGCCAGGAACAAAGGGCCAGGAAAGGTCCTCAGACTAACCATATTTATGTGAGTTTGTTTGCGTTAGTATAGTACAGGCAGGCTGCCTTGGCCACAAGGATTCTAAAACGGAAACCTTAGAATGCAGTCAGGGCGGAAGGGGCTGGCAGGGCACCAGTGCTTATCGAATGCTTGCTGTGTGCCAGCCACTCTACCTGTGTTATCACATTTAACCCACATTCGGGACTATGAAGCACGTATTATCCCAGTTTATAGATGAGGTTCAGGTAGCTTATGTGTTTTACCAAAGGGAGAAGCTAAGGATAAAGCCTTACTCTGACTCTGAAGAATTTTTTATATTAGATCACACACAGCATGACTTGAGCACAGGTGACCCAAGCTGGTTCTGGGAGGAATTGTAGGGTGAGGATTTAGGGGTGCATAGGAAGCAGGCTCAGGCTTAGGATCTTAGGAACAATGAGAAAGAATATAGGTTGATGGGTATGGGCGGGGAGGGGAATAAGTGGTAGGCACCACCATCAGGCCTCCAGCCAGTCGGGCATCTCAAGTGTACTGTTGTCCAGACTCTTGACTCTGCTTTCCTACCCAGAAAATAATTATCCTCCATTTCCCTGTCATTTTCATAGAGTATTTCCATGTATCTTATACTCCATGATTATGTGTGGGGGACATAAGGATGTCATTCCATTATTTTTTGTATTTCCTGATGGGATTGGGGTGGGGCAGGGCACAGACTAGTTCCTAGCTCAGGCTTTTTCTTTGGGATGACCTTGGATGCCCTTGAGCTTCAGAAAACATCTGTGAGACTTGGAGGACTCCAGTTGCTTTGCCTCTTTGTGCCATGGTCTGCCAGGGGAGGTAAGGGGGGGGACCATGTGGATGGGAAAGGTCTTAGTTAATTTAGTGACCCTCTATGTCCCCATCTGGAGATCTGGGTGAGCTGAAGGCAGTTCCTGTTCACCTCTTGCTGTATACAGTGATTGGAAGCTGGAAGTTGACTTGTATGAGGTAGCCTCTGAGTTGATGGAATATAAGAGCCTACCTATGACTTGCTAATGCCTTTGGTCTGTAACCAGGAGGTCCCACTGCCCTGGCTGGCTGGTTCTGGACCATGGCAACGATCAATGAAAGCACAAGGCATTGTTCAAACTGGAACCATGATGAGAAAGAAGGAAGGGCTGAAAGTATGCTGAGTGTCACCTGGGATTGTTCACCAGCCCTCTGTGGAGAGACTTTTTAGGAGAAAGCAGACAAAGAGGGATTCTGTGTATCTGGGAGTTTAGACTTAATTGATAATGAAAGTGGTTTGAGAATTACTCTGTGCACCCGCAGCTCATAGTATTGATAAGAAATAGCATTCATCAGACACAACAGCCAGCTACCCCCAGGGTCTTTCTGCATGGCCAGTGGGACTGGGGATTGTTTAGTTAATTACAGAATTCTGTTAAAGGAAAAAGTTATTTTTGAAAAGAATCCAAACATTTTAATTGAACCCCAAACAGATGTGCATCCCAATCTTGCTATGGAGTGAGGGCCTTTTCTTTCCACAGGGACCTGCTAATTTGGAGTTCTCTGTCCTCTCAGTTACATGAACCATATCCATAATACATTGGTGATTTAAACTTCCAATTCTTAAAAGTAAAGCAGGAGTTTATCCACTTGTAATGCAGTCTGAGTACAGAATCCCTTTAGAATTTTTTACATTCCTCCAACACTTAATTCAAGAGCACATTTTTTTAATGGTCCTGTTAAGTCTCTTCAAAGCTTCTGCTTGGTTGTCACAGACACAGCGCTTTTTTACACTTGTTTCATCTCTTATGTAATGTTTAATTAAATTTTCTATTTTCATCAACAAGTATAACCATCTTGAACAGTTTTAGAAATGATCTCAACTGATTCTTGGTAAGCAGACCACTCAGTGGGTGGAAGCAGAAGACCCACGAGCGTGCTTGGGAGAATCCTGCCAGCTGCAAACCTGGGCCTGAGTTGGTATCATTTACTGAGGGAAAAAACACCATGCAGTTAGCTAACTGGTAGGTCAATTAAATAGAAGTCATCGACAGATTTGCAGGGCAGGTATTGTTATCTCTGTTACAGATGCCTGTGCTGATTGATTCCACAGGCTCCGCCCACCTGCTGACCCTGCCCTGTATGTAGGAGCCAGCTTTGTCTGAGGTGTGAGGATGGCGTCAGCACTGTGGCCTCTAGCCCTCACCTCTATTCCTGCCTGGGAACGAGTTGGCCTAAGTTGAGATCCTTGTTCCCTCTCCTCCCTTTGGTATTGTCTTCCTTGTTCCTACCAAGGAGCTGCCTTGTAGAAAGGCGTCATCTCCCTCACATGAAACGTTTTGTCCTGAATGGAGAAGCAGCCTCCAGCTGAGTGTCCGGGAAGTAAGCTATTGTTCACACAGCATGTTCTAAACATTTTCTGCCAGAAGGAAACCCTTTCCCTCTGGTTTGTCCTTTTTAAAAAAAACAACAACAAAGGAGCCTGAGTTTTGATTAACTTGTTTTTTAGGTAGAATTCTGTTTATTTTGGAACCAGATGAATGTGAATCTGGAGTGTAAACCCTTTCTAATCTCTATAAACTGAAATGAGCAAGGGAGTTAGGATTGTATGTTTGCCTGGCATCTGTGGTTTTACAAGGGCTGCAGATGTTTCTCAGTGTAAGGAAGGCTTACATCTGGCCAAGTGGGTCACAGAGTGAAAACTAAATGACTTTTAGATTTAACCCTGTTGTTCCAAGGACGTCATTTAAGAAAGATCCTTATTAGTACCTCCTGCTATGGCCCCCGGACATGGCAGGGACTGAAATCTCCCAGGAACAGGGGCAGACAGACGTTGCCTTTGGAGAAGGAGCAGAGAATCTCACTGCCTGTGCTTACAGCAGCAAGAACCTTGTCTTTACTTCTAAGATGATGTCATTCAGGGAATGAATGAATTACACGGAGACCCCATGTGTTTTACACTGTACAGAGCTTGCTCAGACTCATTTCATAATAAATTAACTGCTTATTAGAATTCCATCTGGCAACCAAACACCGCACCAAGATTTCTTGTGCCTTGTCTCAGATCTTTAGAGCAGCTCCGTGTTGATGTCTTCATTTTGTCTTTGAAAAATCTAAGGTTTAAGGATAAGAGGTAAGATAATTTGCCCACAATGATGATCCCGTGAGTGAGAAATTTTTTCACACTTTATAGAAAAGGAAATTGAAAGAGAAATTAAATGACTTGGCCAAGGTTCCACAACTAATTAAGTGGGTTTTGAACTCAAGTTTCTTATTCAAAAGTCCTCATTCTTTCCATCACTCTACACACTGCCCTTTCATTGTTCTCAATCCCATATATTTGAAATTGTACACTGAGCCTTAGAGAGTAGAAGCAAGGCCCTAAATAAGCTGGATGCCATGAATTAGATAATTAATCGGGCACTGGTCACATATTTCTAGTGCTAGTGTTATTTAACTTGTCTGGGACGCAGTTTCCTCTTTAAAGTGTGAAGAATCCTAGCTCTCTCCTAGGCTGGTTGTGAGGATGAACTGAATCACCGGGAGGGTATCAGCTGGTGCTCAGTGCAGAGCACCCACTGAGAACCTGGCCCTAGGACCAAACAACCCTGAAGGCTTGACTGTTAACATTGTTGATCAAAAGTACTTTCCGAGGAGAAGGGTACCTTGCTGTGAGCACCTGAATTCAATTTGCAGCAAAGATGACCTCTTGAAGTGGGAAAGGAATAATTTAATAAGCTTTCAACCCAGTTCACACACCTTTCCTTTGCTCCTTCAGTATTCTGAAGGTGGATTTCATCTCCTCATTTTATTGGTATCAGGCTATACAGAATACAAACATATTCTACCAGCCAGGTATTCTAATATGCTGCTTACCATGCTAAAAAAACTCACTAAAGATCAGTGTCTTTTGAGTTTCATTAATGCGAATCAATTTCCCAGGGTATGCTCATCCCTGGAAACAGTGATGATTGAGTTTTCAGACTGTCAAGACTGGAGTTAGCCTGGTTCCAGGACAGAGAAAGCCACACCACAACAGAGAAGCTATATTGAGAGCCCTCAACCCTGAAAGCTTTGTGACATGGAATAATTAATGGTGAAGTCAGCTTTCCCACATTCCTTTTTCTTTGTTTCCTTTGCCTGTTGGGCATGTCTTTGCTTATTAGCATGTTGAGCACAGTTCATTACAAATGATGAAACTCGAACCAGGGCTGAGCTTACAATTTATTATTCTCTAAAAGGTTTGATCCTAAGATTGTTTTCCCCCAGTATTTTATTCTGAAAAATTTTGAACATACAGAAAACTTGAAAGAGATTTGTGAATATGTAGATGTCCACCACCTAGAGCCTAGGTTCTACTATTAGCATTTTGCTATACTTGCTTTATCTCAGATCTCTTCATAGCTCAGTCATGGATTAAAAATCCATGTTATTTTTTGTGCATTTCAAATAATTTGCATACATTTTATCCTTAAACGTTTTAAAATATATATCATTAGTTCAATATTGTTTATAGTATTTGGGGGGGTTAAATTTATGCAATGAAATGCATAAATCTTGTCTACTATTCTCTGAGTTTTGATAAATACATAGATTAGTGTGACCCAAATTCCTCTCAAGAAACAGAATATTATACCCCAGAAAGTTCCGTCATGTCCCTTCCCAGTCAGTCTTTACCCCTCTCACCCCCCAGGAACTATTCTGACATTTTCCACTGCCATAGATGCGTTTTGCTTGTTCTAGAACTTTATGAAAATGGAGCCAAAGCAGTATGTGCTCTTTAATCTGAAAGATTTAACTAGTGCTTTAAAATGAAGCTCGGAGATTCTGTCAGCATCATTTATCCAACTTCTTCCTGTCTCACAAGTTCAGAGATAATTAGGAGTGGCAAGCTTTAGGAAATCCCAAGGCAGCTGATGAATACTGGTAGCGTATTTGTATGGAGTATGTATAACTTTTGTTTTACATCTTAAGTATATATAATTTGGTGCTCAGAATTCCACATCTGACAGCCCTGGTATTACAATACAGGTGTTTCCTTGCAGAATCTGAGGAGCCGATAAATGTAGGACCCCTTCCCCTGGCCACACCACTGAGGAAATAGATTGTGAGCAGGAGCTTAGGGTGTTTTCTTCGGGCTAGTTTACTCTGTAGTCAGACCAACAGTACACTGTGCTGTAATGAAATTCAAATTGTGGAAGAACAGGACCAAGGGAAGTTTACTTGGATGTTGTTAGTGGTGAAAGAAAAACCAAAGAAGGATCAAGAATCAGGTTACTCAGTGTTTTAGATAACTGCAGCCTTTCCGAGGTTTGTGTGCTTCTTCCTCATTCCCCTCCCCTAGCCCCCAAAATAAGCCTACTCCTGGATGGAAAGTAGATTGCACAAATTGGACTAGCACCCAAATACATAATCCTCATTAATCTTTTAGATTCTTGTCCCACTTTTTAAAGCCAGTACTTGGCGCACAACCCAGAGTTATGTGGCAAGCAATAATAAAGTTAATTGGAATCTAGGTCTTCCAACTTTTTTCTTCTTTCAGCAGTTTCTTTGGGCTTTGAGTTAAAGATTGCTGTTCTAGCATGAGAAGGTCATTTGGCAAGTATTGTTTACAAGTAGGTCTCCGTTTCTGTCAAGTTGTAGGTCTGGGGCATGAGCATCTCTGGGTCAGGGAAGAGGTCGGGTGTGAGATGCTTTGGGGGCTAGGCCCAGTATCAGCAACCGGAGAGGTATGGGAAAGATAAAAATGAGAGAGAAAGGGAGTTAGAGACTTAGACTGGGGTCACTGGCTTTCCTCACTCCACCAGTCTAGCCTGGGGCAAGCACACAGGCAGGCTTTGACTGAAGGACAGAGCTCTGTTGTCTTTCAGTCTAATAGAAAAAGGGGGGTTGAGAAAGAAGGTGACAATGTAAAGGGAATTCAAATTGGGCTAAAACAGTTAATACGGTTACAATCTGAGTGCCCCCCTGCAATGAGACAAATTAAGCTGAGACTAAGAGCCTGCTCTGTGGAAAAGAATTTGCTCTGTGGAAAAGAACTTACTCGTTGTTAGCAGAGCTGCCACGTCTGCTTTAGGAGGACAGCCCAGAGCTGACAGCCCCACCGGTTGGCAGATATTATTCATTCCCTACCGCCTTCTCCCCTCCTCCACCTATCTAGCCTCCCTCTTTTAAAAGCAGTTGACAGCGTTAGAAAATCAGAACAAATAATTTCCTTCGATCCATCTTTGTCCTTCCTGAGGCCTTGTGCAATTCAGTTTGGGGGCAGGGGTAAACAACAACCCAGATCCTGGTCAATGACTCTTTTTCAAATGTGAAATCAAAGCCCACTCTAGGCTGAGAGGCTGTCTTCTGCTAAGAGGCAGGAGACAGAGATGGTGATGAATTCTTATGTGGTTTCTGGGCCTGGAGTGCAGCTGTCAGCAGTCTTTAGGGTTCTTTGCACAGCCGGAGGAGCCAACTTTGACGTCAGCAGTCACCTGATGGCACGGGCACAGGCAGAGAAGGTTAAGGCTCGGTTCCCCAGCCCTGTGCTCCTGGGAATGGGCAGTGCTGTCCAAGCAAGGCTAGCTGGCCAGAGGAGAGGGTCTGCCACTTAGTACCCCCGTAGCAGGAAGCTTGAGCTCTCCAGGGAGCATACTTGGCCTCCGATGGCACTTACCGGAAGTGAGAGCCGTGTTATCAGCGGGGAGCTCGGGAGTCTGCCCATGGAGTAGAGCTTCAATTTCCTCACCTGAAAAATGGGATACTACATTTGCTTGGCAGTGAGTTGAGGCTCTGCAGGATTATTGAGAAAAAAGGCCAGCTGGTAGTTGTGGGGTGTGAGGTTGCTGTGCCAGCAACCCAAGGAGTCTGGAAAACGATAAAAATAAAGAGGGAAAGGGAGTTAGAAAATCCAGATTGGGTCCAGAAGTGTTGGCTGCCTTTCCCCTCTCACTGTATTAGTGAGGTGACTACCTTGGCATGGGTGTTTAACAAATGGTAACTGTTTTATTTGTTGCTGTGCACTTCCAGTGTGCCAGCTCTGCACAAGGCACCCTGTGGGATCTGAAAGAAACAGTATAAAACAGGATCTTTACCCTTAATGGTTCGGTAGTTTCTCTGGGACACACCATAAAACAGCTAATCAGGGACATAACAGTGCAAAGCAGGGTATGTTTCTGGGCCAATACAGTAGTAAGTGTTGGGGATGGAAAAGGAGACAAGAAAGGTGTCTCCAGCCCTGGCGGTACAGTCCTAAGGAGACCGATGTGTCTTTTCCAGCTGGTAGGAGAGTCATAAGGAGCTGGCAGCTCTCCAGGCAGCTGAAAGGGGGTTGGGAGGGAGTGTCTGACATTAGGAGCCAAATTGAGTTGCTGGTGAATCAAGGAAACATCCCCCTTCATGTTCCCGTTTGTACCAAAAGAAGGTAGGAGGAAGACGATCCCTTTCTCTCTCTCTCCTCTGCATTAGGCCTTGGCTTATAGGCATGTTGCCCAGATTGATTCCTGCTCTCTGATATTTGGCTACATCTAGAAGCCCCTGAACATAGCCATTGCTTCTAACCTGTACCACCTCCTGGAAGGGAGGTTTCACAAAGGCTTTGGAGCCAAGTTGCACCAAGGCATGTGGTTCTTCTGTGGACTGCCTATGCCCAGCACACTTCCTGGCACACAGAAGACCCATCAAAACCTGGAGAAATATTTCTTCTCCCAACAGCTGTCTTCCCCCCTGTCCTCACCTATAGTATCCATGGAAAAGTAGATAGGATAATCTGAATTGCTCCTGGCAGCCAGGTTATGGCAATGGAGAATGAAGACCTCTCTATATATAGAATATCACCTCCTGTTGCCAGCCTGTGGGCAACCAGAATTCTGTGTTCCAAACAAGCAGATGTCAGATGACCTGCGCAGCGGTATCTCTCATGTTTGTTTTTGGTTTTGTTCTCAGGCATATAGGGAATACATTTTATACAGCCCTGGCAGGGGGAAAAAGTCAGAATAGAATAATAGTAAATACTTTCTGAAAATGGAATATTTCTAAGCATTTTTTGAATACATGAGTCCATTATGGTGATAAGCTTCAGGCCTTACCTTACCAAACACAAATATAAGTTCTCTAACAGAGTTCATGCAAAGTGAAGTATAAAAGTGTGGCCATTTCCCATCTCTCCAAAAATGTCACCGATCTTAAACAATAGAGAAAGGAGAGAACATTGAGCTGTGCCCTTCCATTACATTCCACCTGCCTCTTTCC
>NW_006432451.1:2876433-2879648 GCF_000325575.1 Pteropus alecto | reverse complement strand
CCCTGACATTCCCGTGAGATGCAGAATGTTTCTGGGAAAGCAGCCTAATCAGATTGTTTTTTAAAGCCTAAATGGTTAACTACATGAATTTTAGAATCAGATCAGAACGGCATGTGTCTTCCATGACCACTCCTCCTGGTCTAGTCTGAAATGACCATGTTCACTTTCTGCTGGTTCCAGGCCAGTTGGGGGTTGTGGGGGCTTAGCAGGACCACAGCCCCAGACGGCTCTGTGCTGGTAGTTTCAGGGAGGGGACATGTACTGCCATGGAGTCCTGGATTGCAAGCTGTCAATAAATTGCCAAGTACTCACAGTTCCTCTATAAACTAGAATCTTCTCAGCTTGACTTAGCTACTGCAGTTCACAGGAAACAAAACATACTTTCTAGTTGAGATGAAATAGTTCTGAGTGTTTGTTAGCATTTCTCAGCTGGCCTGTAGTCTGAAGCACCTCATATACCCACCCAGAGGTCTGTGGAAACCTGAGCTTTTCCTGGCCCTTTGTAGTTGGCATGAGGGTGACTCCTGCCAACCTTCCTGCCAAACAGGAAGGAACAGAGCAAGGAAGCAGCAGGGTGTTCAACTCTGTTTACTGATTTCAAAAGGCCCTTTGGCAAAATCTCGTGTATTGGGCAGCCAAGAGATGTGAATTGGACAGGCCACCTGAGACTTTGGGTATTAGGTGATTATGATGATGATGATGAAATATATAAAGTAGATGACTTCATTTCAAAAGATAATTGGAATCACCCTCTACTTCAGCTCTTTCTACTCTTGACACTCTGCATGGCCTTGAGAAAACAGCTTTTTCATTGCTGGCTCTAAGTAAATGGAAACTACTCACTTCTGCCTCCCTCCCTCCTTTCCTTTCATTCATTCAATAGGTAGCCTGTTTATCATGAGCCAGGCCAAAGGGATAAAATGGCAAATAAAACATGCTTGATTCTAACCTTCATAGTGGTTATGTGTTGATTCTCCTCCATACACCCCTTTTGACCTGGAGGAGGGATCCAAAGGCTGGGGGAGCCATCCCAGGATTAAGGACCCATTCCCCCATGTAGGAAAAAGTTTTTCACCTCTAGTGCCCTACTTTTCTCCTATAAATGTGAAAAAGGAAAAAGAAGGTGCATCAGCAGATATCTACTGCGTGCCTACTCTTTGCCCAGCTTTGAGGCTCTGTAATCTGATTGGGTCACCCAGGCTTCAGGACCCAGCACTGATTTGTCATTTAGTGCAGCCTGGGGGTGGGGCAGCTTGGCCTGGAATAGAAGAGCTGTCTCCAGATATCTCTAAGCCTTTCCTGTGGAAGAGGGGGTGTTCTAGGGGAATAACAAGGTTACCGAGTTGAACTTAGAAAAAAGGTTTAAGTCTGTAAAAAGACAAATATTATAAATTGGTGCTTTCTGCAAGTGGGGTTAACTAACTGGAAGAGTTAGCAAGTGCCACATCTCTGGAAGGCCTTTAGTAAAATCAGACCTGGAGCACGAGTTGGGATTGTATGACCTGTGAGCTCCTAATTCAAAATTCTGTGCCTGGAAGAACTCTGAAGAAATAACTGGGAATTATCCTACAGATAGACTTGCACACGTGTACAAAGATGTGTGTAGAACAGTATTTATCGTAGCACTGTTTAAAATGAGAAAAGATGGAAAACTCCACATGCGTGCATGAGGTGACTGGTTATAAAAATTATTGTACCCATTTAAAAAAAAGTTCCTTATTGAACTGTGGAAGGAACTCCACAATGTATTATTAAATGAAAAATAGTATGGGGGATGGAGTACATTCAGACATTTGATTACATGGGAATAGATCTAGAAGGATACTGGAGAAACTGGTTATACTGGTTTCCTTTAGAAAAAGAACTAGGCAGCTGGGAGACAAGTAGGAAGGAGACTTTCTCTGAATAACCTTTTGTATCTTGAATTTTGAATTATGTGGATATATTAACCATCAAAAATAAATATAAGTAAAAATATTTTTTAAAACTTTAAAAATAAATTTTACTGTGCCAGAGCACTGCAGACAGAAGAGGGGAAATGGAAAGCACACTAACCTTTTGTTTAGCATCTTCAGCTGGATGTTTTGTGTACATGATACCTTTAGTCCACACAGCCCTGTAGGAGACAGAATCTATCCCCATTTTTGTAGGTTTAACACGGAGGCGTTGGGAGTGTTAAATGTGCTTGCACCATGCTGCCTCCTTCAGACATTTTCTTCAAGGAGCAGTGCAGACCTGTCGTGCTGCCAGCCGGCCTCTGGGCTAGTAGGTAGAGGCACATCCTCCATTTGCTACATGGGTCAGGTCATGTTTCCCTTTGCTTTCACTGAGCTTAGGGATGAAATTTGCAGAGTGTAAACAGGCAATCAGTGCCTGAGCCTGCAGTCATTTTGTGGCTGGAGAATACCTTCCTGTGCTCTTCTGCTGGGTGTCAAATGTGCCGTCTTTGTCTGCCAGCTGCAGGCTGGCTGGGGAGTTGTTTTTTTCTGATTGTCAGACCCAGGTTCCTTACTTGCACTTAAAGGAAAAAGCTTCCAAGGCCTGGTACAAAAGGTCCTCTCTCCATTTCTTTGGGGAAAAAAACAGCAAATGATCTCATTATCACTGCAACCCAGAAAGGAGGAGGGGAGGAAGAGAAGTGGCTTCCTCCTCATTGCACCATCTTGCCCCTGGTCAGATTTCCTGGCGTGGGGGGCTTGGATCTGGCTCAGGGAGACCAAAGCCAGCTGGTTGGGACAGGTAGTCCGTACGGGGGCAATGCTAGAGACATTGGACACTTTGGTCTGGAGGAAGGACTAATGTCTGCACCTTTCTTATCACTGAAGGCGGAGCTTGCTGTCCTTCAGGGAGTAAAAGATCCTCCATTCAGTGTTATGTGCCCTCCTCACCTTTGCTTCCAAGAGGTTCCTGTGTTCAGGTGCTCTGTTTGTCTCAGCTCTAGAAATTGGCCTCACACCTCAGACCTGGCAGTCACACAATGTTTGTTATCTGTTGAGTGCAGTCCCAGGCACTGCTCTAGGCACTTGGGGTGTAACGTGGGGCAAAGCTGGCAAAGTCTCTACTCTCATGGAATTAAAATTCGAGCATGAGCAGTGAAATGTGCCAGGTCTGTCTTGCTCTTTCCCCCTCTGCCCAATCTCTGCCCTGTCTGGGAAAACGGGGGGTGGGGTGGGGAGCAGGGGTGTGTGTGTGTGTGTGTGTGTGTGTGTGTGTGT
>NW_006432451.1:2872615-2876420 GCF_000325575.1 Pteropus alecto | reverse complement strand
TGTGTGTGTGTGTGTGTGTGTGTGTGTGTGTGTGTGTGAGAGAGAGAGAGAGAGAGAGAGAGAGAGAGAGAGAGAGAGAGAGAGGTAGAGAGATAGAGAGAGAGAGGTAGAGAGAGAGAGGTAGAGATAGAGATAGAGATACTTTGGCATTCCCAGCAGCCAAGCCCAAGTCGTTTCAGAGCATGTCTTTAGACTCCACTGGGCTGTGCCCCGAGTGGGCCTTTCTCGATCTCAGTGGCAGAGAGTTCTGATACCTTGCAAGTTGGTGCTGGCCTTGGAATCATCTGGAAGAGCCCTAGAAGTCTGCCCTCAGTGCACTGATGGTGAGCTGGCCATGTTTAACCCGAACCTGACAGCCTCTTCTTTTTGTTCCTCTTTCTTCCATTTTAGATTGAGAAAATCATGAGCTCTATTGGAGAAGGGATTGACTTTTCTCAGGAACAGCAGAAGATCTCAGGTATTGTACCAAGAAGCCGTCTTCTCCACGGCACACAGACTTCTGGCCCCTTTTGGGCTCAGGTTTTTCCCCCTGACACAAAAGACAGACGCTGAGTGGGTGAGAGAGGTCAGCCACAGACCACTTCATGGTCTTGAAAATCAGAATCTTATATATCTAAGCAGCCCATCTAGCTGTTATTTTTAGAGCCTTGACTACCTTTACATATTAGAGGGGAATGTGTATAAATTGAATTTCATTTAGGCTGCCTATTAAGAAACTTTTTTTTTTAATGAACAATCGTCACTCAGTTTTTTTCATAGATGTAGGCTTTCTCTGATTGACTTATATTGGAGCGCCCCTCAGTGTTGGTTTCCCCAGCTTCCCAGGGGGCTCTGGCACTCCCTCTTCCCGGGAACATGGCTCTCCTCTGCCTAATCCATGACAAGGGTGGAGCGTTGGGTCTGAGACTGTTAGCTTGCTTCTCTTGGAGGGGTCAGCTTTACTGTTTCCTCCTGTGTCTGTTTCTCCATTCTTCCATTTACTTAGTCACTCATCATTTTTACTTCAGATCACTGCTACTTTGGTGGTTCTTTCATTTCAAAGCCATAGGGGTGAGGTCTGCCTCTGTTTCTTTCATTTGAAACGGAACTAGGGAGGCCATATCTGAGCTATTTTTCTTGATAGTAGACTTGAGGTTGTGTTACTTTCTAAGGTCAGGTGACATTCTTCAAGATGCCTCTCAAAGCAGCTCCCACACTCCTTCCCCCAAAGCATCTGCAGATTGTCCTGCTCCCCCTCCCCAACCTGATCTCTTTCTCCTTGAGGAAATGCTCCCCTCCACTGAAAGGGTAGAATTCCTTGTTCAATCAGGAGTTTCCATCCAGGATTGACCTGTTAGCCCCAAGTGACTTTTCTGTTCCTCCATGGGCTTCTGGCCCTGACAGGAAGTCTGATGGGTGGGGGCAAATGTACACATCAGGGAGAAAGGACCTGCTGAGCCCATGAGGCTTGTGGACAAAGTATAGGCTCTAGAGCCTCAGTCCTGGCTTCTGATCCTAATTCTAGATACTTGTGTGTCTTGGACAAGTCATTTAATCTCTCTGAGCTGCCAGTTGCTCATTCACAACACTGGGATAATGGTACCCACCTCATAGGTTTGTGGGAATGAGTACCGTGTACAAATACTTAAGCTAAAGAGGTTCTCAGTAAAGAGTAGCTATCCTTGTTTTTGTTCACGAACTCGTTACTGACTGATATTGAGAAACCTAGAGAAGAGGGGCATCTGCTCTCCTGGCTTGTCTCCCTGCATCATTTTTCAGACTGGGTTCCTGGAGCCACCCTCCCTCCAGCAGCCTTGTTTCCCAGGCTGGGTTTGGTCCATCTTTGTCAGTCTTGGATTATGGTAGGGCCTGAAGAGGTGGCTCTTTTGACTAAGAGTTTGTGGGTCTGTTTCCAGGTAGTTGCTTACTCTCAGGCAAGTAGGGTCACACTGTTGTAGTTTTCAGGCTTTTCCAAGGGTCAAGTATTGTGGGTTATAGAAGTTCAGGACTGAGACAAACATTGCCATTTTCAGCGCTATGCTTTGGGCACAGCCAAGAACAGGATCAATGATAGTTCAGTTGAGTCCACTTTTTGCTTCCCTGGACCCCTCTGTGTCAGAGGAACCTCAGTCACTTGTGTGTGCCTGAATTTTGTGGTCAGAAGCAAACCATTACCTCTTGGCTTTGCTAAGTCAGGAGATGTGGCAGCATCTCTAGAAAACACTCTTCTAGAAGAGCCCTTCCCCTTAGAAGTGGTGACACAGAACTCTTTCTTTACCCGGCTGGTCCCACCCCCATGCACCCATGTGAGTGGCAAGAGTTGGTCCTGCTATTTCCCGAGATTTCTGGATCTCAGAAAAAAACTGGTTTTAGTACTTGTCGAGTTGAACCATCATCCTCCATATCCCAGCTTAGGAAGTCAAAGGCAGGCAAACAAGGGAGGCTGCCCAAAGAGAGGGTGTGTACACTTATGCTGCTGAGCCCCAGCCCACTTTATCTTCACCACTGCCAGGCCTTGAAGCATGGAGAAGGTGAGTTCAGCCAGCCTAGGAACCCTGCGTTCTGCCTGTTGAGTCAGGAGGGGACTTTGCCCAGGACCTCAGGGAGCACCAGCCTTCAGCCCAGACCAAAGCAGAATTCTTGTTTATTTTGAATATCAGTATCAGGGTTCAGATTGTCCTTGGGCTTCTGGATCTAGGAGAAGAGACCTAGGCTCTAGGTTTGCCAACCAGATTGGGGTAGCAGATCCTTCTAGCAGCCAGCCCTTAACTAAACATGGTGTTGCCTGGAGTGGCTGGTTTTATAGAGGATCACATACTGAAGGATAAGACCCTATATTGCACTTGAGTCTCAGTCCTGTTTTGGACCATGGGCCCCTGAGCTGCTAGCACTAGAGCTAGTTATCTGAATCCCCAACAGACATGGTTTACAACTCGTCCCACAGTCAGGAGTCCAGGAGGATAAACCTTCCCACTGGCCCAGACCACTCTGCTTATTTCAACAAAGACCTGTTCTGTCAAGCAGAAGAGACCCCTTGGCTTTCATTTGCTAAAGCCAGACATTTTAGCTGTTAAGCAGCTGCTAAATGCCAGCTCCTCCTGGGGCCTGATCTCCCACCACACAGAGTCCCTTCTTTGCCAGAGCCATCTGTAGTCTGTTGGGATGCAGGTGTCCCCCAGCATGTTTAGAGGGTAGCATGTGGTCCCTGGGTTGTTGTCTCTGTACATGTTACCCTTTTTGTCTCCACAGCTGTACTTGAGATTTGGTCCTGGTTTCCCCTTGTCCTTGGAGCCTCCCCTCTTGTGCCCTCTTCTCCAGAATGTGAGTGGCCTGCTCTGGGCCTGGAGCTTCTCCCTTATGCTCTGACAGGCCCAGAGAGAGAGGTCACTTCCAGGCTGTTTGGTGCACTCACCTGAGGAGTATCAGGTGTAAGGTCCTCACTTTGTTGCCTGTTTTTGTGAAACCCGTGGAGTGTCTTCTTGGCAGAGAGGCACAGTCATTCCTTAAGGGATGAGTGGTGGGGGGCCACTTCAACTGTGGGCTGTGCCCTCAGGGCAGTGTCATTCCTCAATCCCCTCTCTGGCTATCCTAGAAACTAATAGCCAAAACTGTAGGAACATTCCTTCTCTGTTCTCCCTAAGTCGTTTCCAGCCCCTGAACTGAAGGTAAAGTCTCACCATCTTTACCTTTTATATGCCCATGTATTTGCCAATATCAGCTATTGGGAAATCTGTCATTTTGCTTTAATGCTACTGCTGCTGTCTTTCCCTCAGCGGCAGCAGTGGCAGCAGCCGCAGCTTCTGCTTCGATGTCTGATCCCTGATGT
>NW_006432451.1:2866774-2870557 GCF_000325575.1 Pteropus alecto | reverse complement strand
ATCAGCTATTGGGAAATCTGTCATTTTGCTTTAATGCTACTGCTGCTGTCTTTCCCTCAGCGGCAGCAGTGGCAGCAGCCGCAGCTTCTGCTTCGATGTCCGATCCCTGATGTATTTTCCTGAGCATGGAGGGGAGGGGGTGGGGAAGGGAGAAGGGGGAGGGCCAGACATTCTGAGAGTGAGCAAGGACTGTGGAGCCGGCAGCAGGCAGCATGGAGCCCAAGAGCCTTTAGACAAAGCACTCTGCTGCGGTTCTGTGAGCACACACATCCACCGGCAGCAGGCAGGACCACAGCTGCCCGGCTGGGGGATTACAGGCAGGAATGAATCAGCAGCTAAGGACATTTGACTTCAGGAGTGGACAAAAGCCTGCCGCTTAGGTCCCTGGAGCAGAC
Source organism: Pteropus alecto (assembly GCF_000325575.1). Classification (NCBI taxonomy): domain Eukaryota; kingdom Metazoa; phylum Chordata; class Mammalia; order Chiroptera; family Pteropodidae; genus Pteropus; species Pteropus alecto. Next base: position 2,870,162 of record NW_006432451.1, on the reverse strand, counting down.
AGCCCCGCTCAAGGGCAGGGGAGCTCAAGTAGCTCCAGACTCGGCATCTTGGAGTGCTGCTACAGTGTGCGTCGGGAGGCCGCCCAGGTCCCTGACCACCATCTGTTTTACAGAGGACAGATGAGGGAGAACCTGGGACCCTGGGTCACTAGGGTCTCCTAGGTAACCAAGCCAGTTGGCCTATGCCTGCCTTGAGGGCAGAAAGTGCCAGGAACTACAAAATGACTGTCACCGTGTCAAGAGTTCTCTGGAGGTGATGTTTTATAGTTGGTTCTTCCTTCCTCGCACCTGTTTCCTTCCTTTTTGTTTTTCCTTCTTTTATTTGTGCTTGCCTGTGAGAACCAGCGAAGTAGGTGGGGGTTAAGGCGTTCAGCTCAGGACATCCAAGGTCTGCCAGGAGGGCTGAACTTTTTTTCTCCCTGCACCACCACACTCCCTTCCTAGCCGAGGAGCATAGCAAATAGATGTCCTCCCTTCCCTGCTCATCCTCAGAGGAGAACATCAGGATCCGGAGGGCCTGGGAAGACACTTGCTGTCTTTATCTCTCAGCCAGAGAGAGCAGCACAGAATGTGAATAGACTTAAGCCGCCTCATCGCAGCTGACAGAGGACCGCTTCCTTTTTCTTTTATCTGGCTGGGTTTTGTTGTCACTAGCCAAGAACTGGATCTGCCTGCCTACTTTCCACCTGAGCAGGCAGGCAAGTTACAGGAACAGCCACTATCAGAAGAGGAAAATGAATGCCCAGCACCTGCAAAACCGCCCGGCCGGGGAAGGCAGCCCTTCAGACAGCACCCTGGCCTGGGAGACGCCCCGTTTGCTGGCAGCCAGGGTCTAGCTGTGGACCGGGCTCCTGGCCCACTGGCTGCACAGCCCAGCGGAATGCGATGTTGCCGTCCCAGCAGAGCCACCCTGAGCCTGGTCCTGAGCCTTGGCCCATGCGCCCCGCTCAGCCCCTCGCTGCCTGAGCCTCTGAGCACAAAGGGCCATGGTTTGTTTGTTCCGGGACTGCTGGGGGAAAACAAGTAAAAGTCTCTTTTCTCCCCTGCCGTATTCGCTGCTGCTTGGGTTGCATGTGCTGGGTCCCTGTGAACAGCCGCCGCTGCTTCCCTCCCGGAGCCCTCGCTGTGTGCCTGTGTCCCTGAGCTGCATGAAGATGTGTGCGCTCTCCTGACCAGTGTATGCTGCAAGGTCGCAGGACTAGTCCCACGCCCACAGCCCCAAGGGGGCTCTTGGAGTGCGTGGATGAGAGGAGTTCCCCAGTCCCCGCTAGTGCCCGTGGGACCAGACTTTCTGAACTACCTCAGTGTGAACACTGATGAGGAGTTGACCCGGAGACTGGTGGGGGTTGGTTCCCCCCTACACCTGTGAGCAGAGGTTGTGCATGTGTCCCCGCGGCCCTGACGCAGCTCAGGCCGAGGGGGTGTGAGTGGGCTCAACCGCCCGAGGTTGGGAGTGTTTGTGCAGCGCTGGGCGCGCTGCCCTTGGCCTGCTCACGGAAGAGGAGCTACGGGTCCTCTGCTCTCTGGTCTCTTGTCCATAGTTTGGCTGCTTTATGGTAATGACTATGATGTGGCAGTGCCATCTGTCTTCCTCTGAGTGCCGCTGCTACCGTCTTAATGGTTTTTCCCTTTTCAAGCGTCTGCCGATTCCTCTCTCGTCAGGTTCGCGGACACTGGAGCAGAGTGTCGGGGAGTGGCTGGAGGCGGTTGGGCTGCAGCAATATGAGAGCAAGTTGCTTCTGAATGGCTTTGACGATGTCCGCTTCCTGGTAAGTGCCGTCGGCCTCCTCAAGGGCCGGTGCTGCTCCATGGAAACATGCTGCCGTGGTCTCCCCATGGCTTTGCTGGAGTTGAAACAGTATGTAGACCTGCATCCCAGGGCAGAGCTGATTGCAGGCGACTTAGAAATCTGGGAAATCAGCTGAGTGTCATGTGCCTTGCTTCTAACTTCGTCCCCCTCTACCTCTGCTCCAGAAACAATTCTGTAGGGAGAGCTCTTTCGAGTCCGCATCCCAAGAAGGAGTGTCCCTGACTGCAGACCTTTGTCTCATCCCCAGTCTCCCTCTCAGAGTTCAGGCCATGTGTTGTATGGTGAAGCATCAAGGCCTTCTTGTTCCCGGTCAGACACCGGGAGTTTTGGTAGACAGGACAGCCAGCTCCCTGTGGTGATGCTCTATTCCATCTCAGCTGGATACCAGAAGTTTCCTTTGTTCTCCAAAACTTTGACATCAAGCAAGTAGTCATTGAAGTAAGGAGCCTCCTCTCTGACAGAAAGGCCTCTTCCCCGCCCAGCCCAGGCTAATAAGCATCTGAGGTGGAGACCAAGGCTACACAGCCTCATGTACTCATGGCCTCACAGATGGCCCAGAGGAGAGGCTGAGTTGGTAGTTTGAAAGATTAGTTGCTTTTCTGAGGTATGTTTGTCTGTACACTCTTCTTACAAACACAGGGTTCAAAAAAAGAAAGAAAGAAGGAAAGAAAGAAAAATCTAAGTATCTTTCCTCAGGCTCCCTGTAGAGGGGGGGCCTGGCTAGGACTCTGGACTTAGGATCCAGTGCTTTCTCAGTTAGTAGCTCAGGGCAAGGTTACCATCTCTATCCAGGAAGCCCTCCCCGAGATATCCTTGTGGATTGTACCAGGGCAGCACAGCCTGGGCACAGCTGAGCCACGGGCTTCAGTTCAACTCAGAGGCAGCACCACCATCCCCAGGGTGGCATTTAACAGTGATGATGGTAAGAGCTAGCACTTGTCATTCATGCTTACTAGGCACCGTTCGTAGCGGTGTGCATGTGTTAGCTCATTGAATATTCCAAGCAGCGCCGAGATGTGTACTAGTATTACCATCTCCATTTTCCCGATACAGAGCGGCTAAGTGGCTTGTTCATGATTACACTACCAGTACTTGGCAGAGTGGGAACGTGCACCCAGGCTCTCTGGGTCTGAGGGTCATGCTATACCACCATGGTACACAGCCTCTTATATATGGATGCAGGAAGTGGGAATGTAACTGTTTATGTGTTTTAAGTCGCTGTCTTGCATGTGCTATCTCAGGAACTTGATTTGAAGGGAATTTAGCAACGTTCCTTGCCCCTGCCCCTCCTTGCTTTCTGGCAGGCTTGTTGCCTGCTCTCACAATTCCTGGGAATGCTGTCCTGAGTTGACATTGACTTGCCTTCCCTCTCTGAAGTAGGTCTCTATCTGTTCCCACTTCACCTCCCTGCCTTGGTTGAGGGGTGGTGGTCAGTGTCAGCCCAGAACTCCCACTCCTGCCCTCTACCCTGCATTGTTGGTCTCTGTGGGTTTCTTGCTGACAGGGTTGCATTTGGTGCCTCCCGAATAGCAGCCTGCCCAGGGAGCTGGCCTGGGGCTCCCTGCTGACTGGGGCAGG
>NW_006432451.1:2852990-2866759 GCF_000325575.1 Pteropus alecto | reverse complement strand
GGGCCATCTTTATTTCTAGGGCAGACAGTGAACTCTGCAGCAAACCACCCTTCCAAACCCAACTTAGGACCAGTTATTTTTTAGCTTTAAAAAATATTAGTTTTTAAAATAGCAAATTTTTAAAATGTTAAACTGAGTATATTTATGGTTCTTATAACCTAACCCCTGACTCACCATGTTCCTTGGGGAAGGCCGACAAACCCAGAATAGAGGTGCAGGATCAGGCAGTGGGCAAGGCTGGATAGCCACTGGCACTGAGTGTTGAGAGGCGTACTTTCGCTGAGCACACTCAGTGGAGGGTATCTGTAGACTTCGCAGTGTCTCCTCCTGTGCTTCAGTATTTTAGAAGCTAAGCTCTTGACTTCTCACCCCTCCTTCTAATTTTAGAAAGGGTAAGGATCCCAATCCTTGAAAATCAAGACACCATTAAAACTGATTCCCTGCTGCTCTCTGTGTTCCTGACCACAAAGTAGCTGTGTGGGAATCTGGGGAAGTCTGGCCCTGGGCTAGACGTCCACACAAGATGTAGGGCCTCTGTTTCCATTTGGGAAGGGGACTCATCGAGAGAGGCCAGCAGCTCCACTTTTCCAAGCCCATTCCTGGTCTCTCTTGTGGCCCTGGGTACAGCTGTTCCTTGCCACTACCCTCTCAGTTCTGGAAGGTGACTAGCAGGCGACTGAAAAGAAGAACTGCTGATTACACCTCACTTGAGTGTGTTACTTCAGATACCTAGAGTGGCCTGAGTAGCCGTGCAAAGCATCCTGAGTAATTGCATATAAATTGCCAAATGGACTATAAGGCTGATTAAGTTTTAGCAACCAGAAAAAAAAGAAGAAAACACACAAGAAGGGGGCCATTTTTGTTTAGAAACATTCCCTCGTTGCATATGGTATCACTTACCTCACGCTAGCTATGGTATATCCCTGTCTGGTTTGGTTTTCAATAGAGTGCAGATGTTTCCCTTAGTTCTGAAATGCCCTGGAGACTCTTCCACAAGATGCACAAGTAGCGCCCAGGAAGCTAGATATAGCCAGGCTCTAGATGCAGTAGGAACATCTGGAAACTGAGAGTGTTTCACAGACGAAGCACTGCTGTGGAATTTCCCTGTGACAGGATCCTACAAGTTTGTTGTGGGAGAAATACCGGGCATTTGTGGGGAGTCATGCAGCTCCCTCTCGGGGTAGAAGGCACTTTAACATCATGTGGTCTCATCATCTCCTCTGTGCCTGAATCCCTTCCAGATAATCTTTGCTGGGATGTTTTTCCAGTGACGGGATTCACCACCTTACAAAGTAGTAGCCTGTTCATGCTTTCCATTGCTCGGACTGATTTAGAGCATTCTTTATACTGAGCAAAATGTGTTTCATTGTGGCTTTTGTCCTCTGGTTCCAGGTGTACCTCTTGGGCCACACAGAACACACTTAAGCCCTTTAGAAACTTGAAGATCTCTGTCATGGCCTCCTGGGTCCTGTCTGATCTAAACTCAATACCCTCTTTTTCTTAACTGTTCCTCCTATGATGTGATGACTGAGCTAGATGAGCAAGCATTGCAACTTGAACTTCATTCACATTGTCTTGCCTGCAAGCAGAAAGGGTCCTTGATTTGCAGGGGTCAGGGTAGTGAGGCTGCTAACTCCCTAGGCTGATCCAGGGGCAGACACCAACTCGGCCAGCCCACCACTCTGGCTCATGCATAATAGCCAGTTATATTTTTCACAAATCTTGTCCACAGGAAATGGGCTTTCTTAGGAGAAGGGAGGAAATACATTTAATCAGCTCAGAAAGCAAGTAATTGGTGGTTAGCATGTTTGTAGCTCCAAGAATGCTGGTGCAAGTCACTGTATCTGGGGACTCAGCCTGACCTCCCTTCATGGAAGTGTTGATTGAGTAAATGACAGTGCCCCTCATGCTGGAGTATTTTGTGGACATTACAAATACATTATTGGAGAATGTCTGACGTGGGAAAACATTCACCGTGGAGTACTGAGTGAAGAAATCAAGACATAAAAAATCCATATGCAACATGACCTTAATTTTCAAAAGAAAATGTCTGTGCCCAAGAGGTGCAAGGGAGTAAGCCGGAATGTGTTCAGTGGTTATCTTGGGGATTACGGGTGGCTTCATCTTCTTTTTTGGAGTGTAAAGATTTTCTGCGTTTCCTACAATGAATGGATCTGAAATCAGAAAAGCAAATAATATAGGTATCTTAAGAAAGTTGATGGTCCAGCTGGGAACACAAGGCACATAAAGCAATAAAAACAACAGCCTGGCCAAGTGTTAAGTGCTGTGGTGAGGCTTGTAAGTGCTGCAGGAGCGCAGAGGGGAGGAGAACCTTATTTCACCTAGTGTTTACCGCATGCCAGGCCCTGAGCTGGCACACAGCCCTAGGGGTGTTGTTGGTTAAGTTGCAGATGGGGCCGCTGAGGCCTAGAGGGTGGAGGCACTGCCAGGAAGTGACAGAGCCAGAGCCAGGATGCTAGCCCAGATCTGTCCAACTTTGAACCTCTGGGTTACACTTGCAGTCCTGGGGGTTTTGTAGAGGCTGTGGGACTTGGCAAGACTTTGGGGAGAGGAAAGGCAGGTGAGAGGCCCATGCTGTCTGTGATGAGTGAAGAGACGGTTTTCAGTGTGGTGAAGGGCAGGGCTCTAACTACAAGGGGCCTTGATAGCCATGCGTGAGGGAAGCCCCAAGGTTTCTGAGCCCTGGGTGTATATGGCAAGGGGTAGAGGAGTGGGTTCCAGTTGTTCCCATCATCAGGCAGAGGCCTTGCACCTTAGACAGCAGGGTGTGGTTGAGAAGGGCACGTGGTATGTGGTCATGCTGGGAGGATGGGCAAATGGAAAACGGAAATGAGCCTGGCAGCAGGCTCAGGATGAGCTAGAAACAAGAGACGGAGTCGGCGAGCCCATCACCTCTTACCACCAGCATCGGGGAGGCCTCTTGCTCCTCCCATCAATTTATTTCTCCACAGGCTTCTGCCATGTGCAGATAGGCTCCCACTGTTCTCCTGTCTGTTTCTGAGACTGTGCCAGCTTGTTCCCATGTGTTGGAGAGAGATGACAGGTGAAGGGGAGTAGACCCTGAGACAGCTGAAAGGCATAAGCTCTAGGAGGAGGTCCTTCTTTACTGGCTTCTGTGAAGCTATCCAGCCAAGCCCCCAGGTCCCTGAACTTCCCCCTTCCTGCTCCTGTCCCAGGATTAACTCTTTATTCCTCAGCCCTGGAAGCCAGCTTTATGTGGGCCTGTGTCCTTGGGTTCCTACCCTGGCTTCCCACACTACTTCTTCATCCCTCCTCTGACATCCCACCCTTTGCCTTTGCCTGTCTTCCCTCCCAGGCTTCAAGGGGAGGTGCTGCCCGGACTGCTGTCGGGATGCCTCCCTGCCTCAGTTTCCTCTCCACCAGCCCTGCCCTTCTTTCCCCATAGCTCTCCAGGCATTGACTGCTCTGTCAGGATGGTCTGTGCCCATATGAATCAGGGCCTGAGAGGGAGATTTTTTTTTACCTTGAGGGGTCAGTGGAGCTCAAGCTTTGAAAGGAATACTCTCAGACAGTGTGGATCCTGCCTCACAGACTAACTTGATTCTGTGGTCACTTAAGAACTTAACTCCTCTAGTGTCCCAGAATTGATGTGCAGCAGTTGCTTCCCCATCTCTGCTGGACCCTTTTGCCTTAAGACAAGAGTCATGCTCACTTTGGGGCCCTTTCCAAGTACGTGAATGGTCTCATTTTCCCCTCTTTCTCTGCCTGACTACATGGACTTGTTCAGGGTGACAGTAGCTGGAATTACTCAGGAGCTCAGCTCTGTTTGCCCTGCCCCCAGTACTGTTCTGGCCTTCTCCAGCCTCCTTATAGTAGAGGGACATTTGAGAATTATTTTCATGTTTGTTAATTTAACTAATTGCACTCTTCAGATTGAATAGGAGTGGTGAACATGTCCTGTTATGTAGCTTCTAATCGCTGACATCTCAGTGTGAACAGCAGCAGATGGTCCTGCCCTGGCATCTCAGGCTCTGAATTCATTTAGCGAACCCCCACCATGTACATGTGCAGAAGCACAGCCTCGAAGGCAGGGCAGTGGGGCCCATGTGTCTCTATCAAGGCACAGACCTCCTAACACACCAAGTATCAGTTAAATTCAGGGGTTCAAGGGCATCCCTGAAGCCCACCTGTGGCTCCCTAGGGTCCATAGACATCACATTCGGGACTCTTGGATTAAGTAATTTGCCCAAGGTTTCTCCTCAAGCAGATGGAAGCCAGGACTCCTGGGCCCAGAGTGATGCTGTAGTCCCTGTACCTCCCTTCCCCAGGAAGGTGCTATATCTGGGCCTCATGCTCAGCGTGTTCTCCCAGAGTCAGAGCCTAGCATTTGAGCCAGTGGGCTAGGCTAGCGCATCACTCGCAGGTTCCAGCTGGAGTCAGGCAGACCATTCCATCCACCCGTCATGCAGGGAGCCTTTCTTCAAAAGGCTGGAAATGGACCTGCAAGGAAAGGGACCTTGGTGAGCTCTCGGCACTGGCTCAGGGCCCCACTGACGCCCTTCTAGACCTGCAGGTCAGTGGTGGCAGGTGTTCCTGTCTTCCATGCTCATGAATTTCCAGGGCCAAGGGCAGCTTGCCAAGGACACAGTTAAGTAAACCAGATGGGGAAAGCTCCAGAGAAAACTCAAGGTTCCACTTACAAAGAGAGCTGGAATGGGAGTCCGGAGACGTAGTTTTCCTCCAGGTCCCCAGTATGATTTTGGGCAGGTTTCTCGGCCTCCCTGTTCATCTCTATCCCATAGGATTTTATCTGACTGCTTACTTCATGAGAGCATAAGGTCTAAAGGGGACACGTTGTTACCTCCAGTGACACATAACGCTTGAGACTGACCATGACTGTGTAGGAATGTAAGATGGTAAGGAGGCGTTTTCTCTGCAGTGGAGGGCAAGCAGCAGCCTTTCTCTGTAGGAAGCAGAGATTGGCTTTGTCCTCAGATCTATCAGGGAAAGCCTGCTTTGGGAGGTCTTAGGACCAGGCCCTTTGACCCCAGACTCACTTGGACCTAGCTAATCTGTACTGCTGATTTGGGTGTGAGTATGGCACTTTGACTTCAGATAAGGCCTCAGAAAGGCAAATGTTTGGGGATGATGGTCAGCAGATAGGTGGAAGGACGCTATACCTGGTACAGAGAGAATGGGGACACCAAGGACCTGCTTGGGAGAACAAGGGTCATAGGGGCGTTGCTTCCATGAAACTGGGAAGAGAGTTTCCCTAACACCTGGGCTGCTGCCTCTATCCTTGAGAGCCCTTCTTGTGAAGTTGACAGGTGGAGCGGGTCTCGGGTCTCCAGCTTTAGGAACTAGGACCGGGTGACATTTGCACTTCCTCATTTTCTCTGGAACTAGTTGCTCTCTGTCTCCATCAAGTTCTGTCTCCATGTGAGGACAGGTCTGGGCTGGGGATCTTTCGGAGAGCATGGGGTGTGGGTCAAGGCCGAGCTGCTTCTGTTGCTGAGGGTAGTGAGCCTTCTAAAGGGTCAGCCATGAGCAGAGGGGAAAGTGTCATTTTGGGGAGTCCTGGGACAGAGTCCCTAGAGAGGCACAGGTCGGCTGGGCCAGGCAGCAGTGAATAGAAGAACACAAGAAGAATCATTGAGTGCCTGATTCCTGCCAGCAGGTCAGTGCTCAGCACCATGGGATTCATTATTTAACTCTGTGAGGCAGCTGCATTTATTCCTGTGTAAAAGGTTCTAGCTTTGTACCAACCTTGAGCAGCAAAATCTGAATTTGAACCTAATTCTGATTTAAACAGTTTCTTATTCCTTTCTACCATATCCGTTCTTGCATAGTCGTTGCTGTATAGAAAGCCTTCAAACCCTGGATGAGTGAATGCTTAAGGGAGCATGACTTCTGTTTTCCATCATTATTAATATTTTGGGACCAGAGGCCTGCCCCTCCTCCTCGCTTTCTGTTTCCTCTCCCCAACAGTCTTTCCTGCTCTCCATGGGCCACCCTCCTCACACTCAAGACTCCTTGGGGCTATGGTTGGGGCTGGGAGACAGGTAAGCTCACCCCACCTGCAAGGAGGGTGCATGTGTGGTTAGTACAACCTCAGCCTCGGAAGGCAGTCCTGGCTTAGTCCAGGGTCCTGTTCTGTGTTCAGCAACCTGTACCCCAGATGACCCGGCCCAGGACAGCTGTGTCACTGTGGTGGGTAATATGTCCTGGGGATTGCAAAAAAAAAAAAACTGTCTAAAACAGAGGAAACCAAAATCCAGTGGTGGGTTAAATTATGGGATGCCCGTGTACTGAAGTGTGTGCATTCATCGTAGCTATTAAGGCAGTTAAATGTCAGGGATAAATGTGTATATATGATATATTAGGATGTGACAAAAGCAGATTGAAAACAATATATGTACCACAATCTCAATTTTGCTAAAAATTTTTTAAATAAAAGCTTAGAAAAATATACCAAAATAGTAGAAGTAATCCCAATGTTTTTAAAAAACATTAATTCACTTAGAAAAATATACCGTAATAGTAACCCTGTTTTTTCTCCCTGAGGGGATGGATTTATGGATGGCTTTTATATTTTTCTTTGCACTTGCTTTATTTTCAGATTTTTTTCTACAATAAATGTATATAACTTTACTCAGAAAAAAAAATGTTTTAATGTGTGGAGGAGGTAGAGACAGGGTTCGGTAGAAATACACAACATTCTGAAAGTCAGAGACAGCATAACCACTACAGTGAGCCAGCCAGGGGCTGGGAAGCTCTTAACTACTCAACACACTGATTCTGGAGGAGGGCAGAGAGAGTGAGCAGGCTGCCTCTGGGGATGGGGGCGGGGGGCGGGGGGCGATGTTTGTAGGCCTCTCAATGACTGAGCTGTTTATTTGTTAATGAGCTTTAGCAGTCCCTCTCCTGGAAGCAGAGCTGGCAGGCCCCACAGATCAATACAGTGATGGGTGTGGTGACTGTCAACACACTCAGACTGGCTTTTCCCTCACCCTCCCTACCCTTGATTTAAGAAATCTCTTAAGGTCTTAATTTGCACTTTCATGTATATCCTAGTTGAGCCCCCTTCACCCCTACACATACCCTTCTCCCAGTTCTGGGCATCCTCTGTCTGGAGCATCTTTCCCAAAGACCCCTGCTCCTCAGACGGAGAAGGGGCTGGGAGGTGGAGAGAAGAGGGAAGTGCTGCAGGGAGAAGCACCAGGGCCAGACTTTTCTCTAGAGGTGAAATCAGACCAGGACAATAGCTGTGTCTCATTCCTTTTTCTCAAGAGGTTTCAGCCTTTGCTTTTTCATGACTGATGGCAGGACAACCAGCCAGGTGATTATCTGAGAAGTTAGAGAGGCCATACTGAATATGGAAATGAGGCTGGGTTTACTGGATGAGTAGAGTAGAAAGTCTGGAAACCATTTCTGGGAGATGATGCTCCGCCTTTGGAGATGAGTCCAGTGTGATGCAGCTCTGCCCAGTACTCACTTGTCCTTTAGAATATATCAGAATGTATCAGATCCTTGAAGGGCTGACCTTTGGCCGAAGGTGAAGAGCCCAGGTGCCTTGTCTTCAGAGCTTGCTTTTGTCACATCTTAATTATCGCATACACACATTTCCCCCTGACATTTAACTGCCTTTTATGAATAGCTACGATGAATGCACACACTTCAGTACACGGGCATCTCATAATTTAATCCACCACTGGATTTTGGCTTCCTCTGTTTTAGACAGTTTTGGGTTTTTTTTTTTGCAATCCCCAGGACATATTACCAGCCGCAGTGACACAGCTGTCCTGGGCCGGGTCATCTGGGGTTCAGGTTGCTGAACACAAAACAGGACCCCGGACTAAGCCAGGACTGCCTTCCGAGGCTGAGGTTGTACTAACCACACATGCACCCTCCTTGCAGGTGGGCCAGATGGGGTGAGCTTACCTGTCTCCCAGCCCCAGACTCTAGGAGTCTTGGTTGTGAGGGGAGTGGGCCAGGGAGAGCAGGAAAGACTGTTGGGGAGAGGAAACAGAAAGCGAGGAGGAGGGGCAGGGCTCTGTCGCTCCTGCTGAGCTTTTCCCTAGGCCAACTGTCCACCCTGCCCTTCTGCTGTGATTGCTCTTCTAAGGCTGAGCTTGAGCATGTTGGATGTTAGAGAGTTGGGCTTCAGGGACTTATCACAATGCTTGCCTGCTGGGTCCCAGAGTCTCAGCTGGCAGGAGGGCGGGTTTGGCTAGCCCCTGGAAAGCCCAGCTGCTCTCCCAGTCTGCCAAGGAATCAGATCTCTAGCAACCGAGCACCCTGACCTAGTGCTGGGGTCCATTTAGCACTTCCATGCTGATAGCTCATCCTCTTCAAGGAGGGGCTGAAATGTCCTTGGCCTTGGTGTCTCAGCCATGGGCTCAGATAAGAGCCCTTGCCTCCCTCTGGCGGGCTCGCTGGTGACTGACGTTCCTTGCCACGTGTCCTGCACAGTAGGAGGTGGGCAGAGTGTAGTGCTACACTCCCAGCAGGCACAGGCTGGGGCTCCTGCAGATTGCTGACCCTCACATCTAGTCAGCTTCCCAAGCCCACCCTCCAGTTCACCCAGGGGTAGCCCAGCCACCACCTTCCCACACTTGGACTCTTTGCCAAGGCACTGCTGAGCCCCATGTGCTGGAAACAAGTCCTGGGCTTTAGGGTGAAATTCAAATGATTGCCCTCTTGTTACTTTGGTTCTCATTTGGGCTAGAAAATAGGCAGCTCTGTGATCAAAATGTAGCAGGGACAGGGCTGTGTTACCTCAGGCAAGTCTCTCCCTTGAGGAATGTCAGTTTCCTTATGACCGAATGGGACAACTTCTCTCTGCCTTTGAGCAGGACCAACTCCCTGTTGCAGCTTTCTACCCTGGGCCCATCTGCAGCCTGTTTCCCACACTCCTGGCTTCACAGCCTGTGCTTCCACCACCTGGCACCTCCCACTGCTCCCCAGCAGGGGAGCCCTTGACCCACTTCTCTGCCCTCTTACCACCTCCAAGTGAAGACCCCTTGGACTCCACCACCACCCGCCCTCGAGCCCTACAGATCCCTGGGGCTTCTCTTCCGCACCACAGCACATACCCACCATCCCAGACCTCACCTCAGTCCTTCACAGAGGAATCAAAATGACCAAAATTGTGAAGTCAGAAACATTGGCTTTGGCTAGTCAGCCTCTTTCTTCATGTCAGTAGTCCCCTCCAACCGGAAGTTTTCTTGGTCATTCAACAGATATTTGTTGAGCACAGACAACATGCTAGGTGTTACTCTAGGTGCAGAGGCAAAGGTGTGAATGAGACAAAGTTTCTGGCCTTGGGACCTTCCACAAATAACTCAGGCTATTTTCCCTTTGGTCAAAAAGGGTCCACAGCAATGTGCCAGCACTCCCAAATGTTCTCCTCCTTAGTCTTTTTCTGCTATTTTTGAATGAAGACCAGCCCAGCAGTTAAAAGAAAGTTCCAGCAAAATACTAATAAGTGAGATGTCTTTCAAGATACAAAAGGACCTTTTCTTCTAAAATCATATGGTCAAGAAGACTCTCAAGATAATCAGGTTCCTGGACGGCCAGAGAAAGCTTTAAAAAAAGGAATGTGGGTCCTGCAACAGCCCCTCCCTTCTAGCCAAGACTCTCTCCCCAAGGCTCTCAGAGGCAGTTCTTGCTGTATGTGCACCTTCCCTTCCTGGGAGCCCCTGGTCCTCACCTGAAGTGCCCCGTGCCAAGACCCTCCCTGCAGACCCCTTTTTCCCCTCTGTCCATATATCCACTGAGCTATTCCCAGGGATCTGGGGCCTCAGAGGCCCTGCTCAGGTGGATGAACCACTCACTGCAAGGTACTACCTTCCGCACCTGTGGGTGGAGCCTGAGGACAAACACTGGGAGGAAGGAGAAAGCATTCAAATGGATTCAGCTAACAAAAGGTAAAACTAATTACAGCTGCCAGGATAGGCACTGCTTGTAACTTGTGCATTGTCAAGGAAGGACACCCAGTCATGATGGTGTGCGATTGTGCAAGTCATTCTGCAGAGCCGGTTTGGCCTGTCCCTCACTCCAACAGGCCAGGCCAGCTGCCTGCCAGTCAGCCTACTCCAGGCCCTAGATGTTGAGGCCTTTGGTCAGTGCCTGAGCTGCATATCTGGAGGCCTAAGCCTACATCCCGACCGTTTCTCCCTCACTGCGAGGCTTTGGCAAGCCCTCCCCTCATATATCCCTAGGGGTCCACTTAGTGCTAAGAGTTTGGATTCTGTACAATTAATGAAGGAAGCACCACTCCTCCCCCAGAGATGGAGAAAAGATAGGTAGCAGGGAAGTTCTCTGGAAGGGACATTTGTTCAAGTCACAAGTGCTTTGGTTCTGGGGAAGGTAAAACAGCAAAGGCTCCCCCTACTCCTAAGGGGCCATAGCCCCTGCCCTGTGACAGCTTCCCTGCTTCTGTTCTCAGGCCGCTGCTGCTCACACCTTGCTTTGTCTTCAGCGGAGACCTGGAGTTTGTCAGATGGGGGTATAACTGTCCCTTTGCCATTCTCTCATGAGGTCTGTCACCCTGAATAAGTCAGCTTAGTCCTCTGAGCCTCAGTTTCTTTGTATAAGGTGGATAGTTTCTATCTCAAAGGCTTATTGGCAGAATCTTTTTCGTTAATGAATATAAAGCCCCAGCACAGCACCAGGATGAGGTCAGGACCCATGTTTGTGCATGTCTTCACATGTCACCTCCCCACAAAGACCAGCAGAGGGCGCTGAGGGAACTCCTGTTATGCCCCAGAGCTCAGGGGCCCTGAAGACCGCTGCCTGCTGCGCTCTTCCCATGTCGTCTAGAAAGCAGGCCATGGCCAGGAGGGTAGGCGTCCTGGCACCACCTCTGGCCGTGTACTTGTTTCCTCATCCGCGAAGTGGGAGCAGGAGTAAACAGCTGCCAGGTGGTTGTGGGGCCCAGTGACAGGGCAGCGGAAGGCCGAAGCACAGAGCCCAGGACGAGGAGGACCGCGGTGTCCCTCCTGTCTCTGCTGTCTTCCTGCCCCTTCTTCCTCAGGGACTAAACCTAACCAGGCCAAGTGATGAGTAGTTATGTGTTTCAGATTTCACTTACACTTAGAAACTTTTTTAAAATCTAAGAAAATTTCTATTAACTGAAATGCTAAGGCCAACGAGCTGTTCTGCTTTGTTAGCTCACTAATTATTAACTCACTGAGAACTCAAACAGAGCCTGGCATATAGTGAGCTCTTGGTAACTGTTAGTATGGTGGAAGGTAAAGTAGGAAGTCCCTTTGTCCCCCATGATCCTTCTTGTGAAGAGGTTTCTAGAAGGCACTGGTCCTTTTCTCCCTTAGGAAGAGGGTGTGGTAACTTCCAGAATGATGTTTCTTGCCTTTGAAGATTTGTAGCACCATTTTTATTATATGTATATATAATTGTTATGTATTTATTATTTTTTTAACTAACATATAACCCCACAGAATGTAGATGTGGCCAGTGGTTCAGGAGGTCCCGCTGTTCCTACGTTCTGGCAACTGTTTGCTTTGATTTTCTGTCATATCCTGTTTCTGTTTTGTTTCTCTTTGACTCTCTCAAAGCAACAGTACAATATCCAGTTCTCTTGACCAACGGTCTGGTTAATGAGGGCCTTGTCGCAAATTGGATCTGGTTTCCCTGGTTGTCATTCTTCAGTTCAGCATTAATGTTGCCCTAAAAGCTTGTGAATGCTTACAAGGAAATGTTGGGGTTATAGTAGGAGTTCAGAAAATTACTGCAGTCTCACACTATTTGGTTCAGGTCAGGTCCTCGCTTAGGTGTCCTGATCATCAGGTAGGAGGTCTGGGCAGGTGGCTGCCTCTCTCTGCCTTTCCCAACCAGCACCTTGATTTGGGTCCAGAGTAACTGCAAGAACTCAGCGTGGTGACTCCTGGATTGGTGACATAGGAGCTGGCCTCAGACCTGGCTTCTTCAGGCCCAGGCCTCCCTGGTGTCCCAGAAAGGGGTGTGTTCTTCAGCCTGGCTTCAGAGTTCTCTCTTCACCAGGGCGCTCTTCGGCTTTAAGCTTGGAAAATATCCTCTATGGAGCACAGTTTTCCTCACCATGCACAGGCTCTGGGGAGGCTCCCATGCCAGCAGTCACTAGAGCTCGGGGAGAAAGGTGAGGCCACCAGGTAATGAATGGTCTGTGTGAGCTGGCCCACGTTACTCAACTTTCTCATCTGTAAAGCAGGTGTAAGTAATACGTACCTCAATAGAATGTAATCCAGAAAGAGTCCCCAAAACACAGGAATTTAGGCCATGTCAGAGGTCATTTCAGATTGGTGGGGAAAGACCGTTCAAGAAATGGACAATTTGCTGCCTGGAAAAAAAATAAAGTAGAACTTGACCCTTAAACCTTACATCAAAATAAATTCCAGATAGATTAAAATTTTAATTGTAAAAGACAAAACTAAAATTACAAGAAGAAAATGTGAAAGAATTGTTTTGAAAATCTTGGAGAAGGCAGGACTCTCTTAGCCTGATAAAACTGAGAGGAACTCTACAAGAAAAGTCGGGTGCATTCACATACATACAGATACATTTCTGCATGAACAGAGCCCACATAAAAGTCAGAGAAATGACAAACTAGAAAAACAAATGTCTAACTCTTTTCATAGATAAAGGTAATTTCCTTACTATATTAAGAATTCCTACAAATCAAATGCAGAAAAGACCAACAACTCCATAGGATAAACACGCAAAGGATGGACGCGGGCGATTCCTGGAGCTGCACTGCTGCCTACGCTTTTGTACCGTGTAACCCCACAGATTGTTGATGCTCTCCCAGCCTCTGCTTCCTGAGCTGTAAAAAGGGGTAACGGTCACCCCTATTGTGAAACGCATTAGTGGGTTTGAAGCATGGAGGACATGGAGTGGGGCACTAAGTGCTGTGTGAATACTTGATAGACAAGACAAAACGTGAAGAGATGCTCGAGCTCACTGTGAGGGGGATTATTTTTGGATGAGAAGTGTGCCATGATGGGCCGTCTCTCCCGTGTTGCTGATGGAAAGAATGCGCTCATACCGCTGATGAAAGGGTACGGCCTGTTAGACCCCTGAATACACAGACCCTCAGACCCAGCAGACTCTTCTTGATAACCACCCTAGAAATGACGCACATACAGGGGGTCTTTACACAACACTGTTTGAAAAGCAGAAATTGGAAACGAAAGTCCTTCAACAGGGAGCTGACGAAATAATTTATAACATGTCTATAGCCTGGATGATTATGCAGCTTTAAAAAAAGGCAGGTCTACATATAATTGATGTGGCACAATCTCCTATATATGTTAAGTAATAAAGAATAAGGCATTGAACAGTGTGTACGAGAATTACATTTGTGCGAAGAAGTGTGCACCTGCATGTATCAGAGGGACATCCACGGAAGTGGTAACAGTTGCCTCGAGAGTAGGGAGTGGGCACCGTGGCTGAGGAACAGGGCAGAACTGATGAATGTTCATGTTTCATAACCTGAAAACCTGTCTTGTGACAGACGCTATTGTGAGATATCATCGTAAGGGTTCGGAGTCGGGAGCATATTCAGTCTGCCTCAGATCTTAGTTTCACCACTAGATGTGTGACCTTGGGCAAGATTCTGACATCTGTATGCCTCAGACTCCTCATCTATAAAACGAGGATTAAAACAACCTAACGAACAGGGTTATGAACATGAGATGGGAGGATCCGTGTAAAACTCTCAGTCTCTGTCACACAGCAAGTAAACATCCTTTTCATCATCACCTCCATGCTCAGCTGCCCTTTTGGGT
>NW_006432451.1:2846311-2852897 GCF_000325575.1 Pteropus alecto | reverse complement strand
GGCTTAGCGCGGACCTTCCTTCCTCTTCTGGTCAGGGAAGTCTTTTTCTGACTGCTCACTCCACCCCACCCCCACCACCTCTCCTCCTCAGGATGCCTGCTGGTTCCTTGGGTGCCTGCCCCTGCTGCCAGCTGCCCGACAGGTGGCTGTCACAGCCTTAAATTATAAAATGAGTGTGAGGAACCTTGAGATTTGTCCACCTGTCCTTCACCTCAGATGGTCGTGGAACCTGCTCCCCAGGAAAATGCATCTTTACTTAGAGGTGGGCTAAGGCTTATGGCTAGGCTTGGTCACGCAGTGTCCTCCTGGGCCCTGTCTTTTCTGGCCTGGGTCTGCACCCATGCTTGTTCCAGAGCCCCAGCACTGCCCAGCTCATCTGGTTGCCACTCAGGTGAGAGTTGGCAGCCTGGGCAGATTTGTCTGTGGCTTACCTCAGCATGTACCACGGCCTCTTCCTGCCTGGCCTCCCTAGGGAGCCTGAGGTCTCCACTCCTTCTTGGTGCCTGTGGCAAAAGAGAAGAATTTGGTGAGGAGCCTTGAAAAGCTGAGTTGACACCCTTAAGTGGCCACCAACTATCAGTTCAGGAGGGCCCTCATGTTCTCTTTTCTGTTCTCAGGGGTCTAATGTGATGGAAGAGCAAGACCTGCGGGAGATTGGCATCAGCGACCCACAGCACCGGCGGAAGCTGCTCCAGGCCGCACGGTCCCTGCCCAAGGTGACTGCCCACAGCTCTGAAACCTTTGCCAGAGCCAGGGACGTCTCCCTACCACCACCTGGACCCAGAACAGGGAAGGAGGTTGGCCCTAAGGGCATGCAGATCACTGTGGGGTGTCTGCCTCTCATCCTGGGGGAGTCCTCTTCTTTGCCAAGTTCTGAGGGCCCAGAGAGTCAATAGAGCACTAGGAACAGTGAGGACCTGGTGCCCACAGCTTTGGCCTGTCACCTAGAGCTCCGCTAGGGTCTCTCCTGAATCACTTGAGAGTAGGCCAGCCTGTGCTGACCCCCGACATCTTTCCCTGGGGAGCCAGGGGCTGATAGAGCTGAGCTTCTCCTCAACTGTGCTGGCACTGAGCCCAGTGTCCCCTTGTTACTTCCACTTGCAAAACTCAGGAAGCACAAACAAATCCCAACAGTGAGGTTAATGCCTGCTTCATGGACACACACTGTTTTCTTGTCCCACCGGGAACATGACCTCGTCAGAGCACAGTTGAGGCCTTCTGCAAGCATTCCTCCCTATCTAGCCTTACTTAATGGGGCCATGTTCTTCAGATCCAGGGTGCTCTGGTGCTCTGCAAATGGAGAACCTGAGACCGGATCCGTGGTAGAAAGGGCCGTGTGAAAGCAGGGAACTCAGGGTCCTCACTGTGCCAAGGACCCAGGCCTACAGGGCCCCTCCTTGGCCCTCAGGAGTTGTCCTATACCTGCCCCAGCTTCAGTCTCCGGTGTAGTCTGTGTAAGCTGGCCTGGGTCTCCGTGGTCCGCAGGGTCCTCGTCCCATGAATGCTGAGATGTCAGCCCTGCCTCCCCTCCTTGCCCTACAGGTGAAGGCCCTGGGCTGTGATGGGAACAGCCCCCCATCGGTGCCCTCCTGGCTGGACTCCCTGGGGCTGCAGGACTACGTCCATTCCTTCCTGTCTAGTGGCTACAGCTCCATCGACACTGTGAAGAACCTCTGGGAACTGGAGCTTGTCAACGTGAGTGCAGCCTCTGCTCAGGCCTGGCCTGGCTGCTCCTGAGGTTTGAGCTTCCCTAGGCTGCCTGCCAGCCTGGCCTGTGAGGGCGAGGTGTGAGGCTGACGGGAGCTTTGGGCCCAGTAACCACCTGATGGCTCCTCTCCCCGCCCTGCCCAGGTCCTAAAGGTTCACCTGCTCGGCCATCGCAAGCGCATCATTGCCTCCCTCGCTGACAGGCCCTATGAGGAGCCGCCTCAGAAACCACCAAGGTTTTCCCAGCTGAGAGTGAGTTGGGGAGGGATGGAAAGGAATATGTGTGTGTTCTTTGTATTGTTAGGAATTAAAGAGAATTCTTTTGGAATTCTTCACAGACCGCGTGACCTCTATGATAGAGGAGCAGGTGATTCCTCTTCTCTCATTGTCAGGGCCAAGTCTGCCCCTGGGCCCAGGTCAAAGGGTAGGGACAGTTGTTTGAGCTGGCTATTTATCAGTTATATGTCTCCCCTCTACATCAGAGAAGCTTGAGAGGGACTATAATAAAGAGTCCAGTTTCAATATAAGTAGGAAGTACAGCATTGAGAAATGGCAGGAAGACAAACATCCAAATCCCAGAGGGCTAGATGCTGTGTCTGAGTGTGAAAGTCAGCAGTCCTCAGGGTGGCATAGTCGGAGGGGCAACCAAGGGTGGGAGGAGCCCCTCTTTCAAGCAGTCTGACATGAGACACAAAGTTTAGACCTGGGCCCCCCAAGTCTTCTGAAGAAAAATTCCTGCGGCAGGGTGGGTGTGAGAGCTCATGATTTTAAAAACCTCACAAATGCTTTGTTGCTCAAGACAGGGAATCCCTGACTGCAAAAGCGGTTTAGACTTGCATGCCCGAGGCCCGGGATGACTGTCTCCCCAAACCTTCAAGGCCGAATTGCTGACGGTTGGGGATGAGCCCTTCACCAGCACTGGGCTCCAAGCTCCTCAACCCATTTACGGCAGCCTCGGAGAGAAAGTGCTGTTTTATCCTACACATGAGAAAGCTGAGGCAGCCTGGTTCTGAGAACCAGATACACAGCCGACATTCAAATAGGAAAACTGAGACTGATACCTGTTCTCTGTGAGGCAGGGCCTCGGGGTGCAAACTGGTAGTGCTATGTGTTTTCTTAAGAAAGAGCTTTGGATTTTGTCACATGCCCCAGAGATCCACGATGGACTGTGACAGATAATTTTATCTTTGATAAATTGGAAAGTACTTCCTATCCCTTTTCCTATATGGCTCCAGACCAAGGGGTATGAACATGGGGTGCTCATGGTGGCTGCTCACCTGCAGGACTGGGCTGTCAGGGCTTCCTGGCTCCAGCAAGAATTTGGTTGCTTTGACTGTGCCCAGGCTGGGCCCAGCAGCCTGTTTCCTCACAGACTCTGGCCCAGCGAGCCATTCGTCTGGTACCTCCTTGGGTTGGCCCCTGTTGTTTGTTTGTGCTGCCCATGCCAGGCCCTAACCAGCATGGACTGGCTGACACCTCCAGCCCAGAGACTGGCCTGATGGGTTCTGAGATTCACCTGGATTTCTCCCTGCTTCAGTGCCAAGACTTGCTCTCCCAGACGTCGTCCCCACTGAGCCAGAATGACTCCTGCACTGCACGGTCCGCTGACCTGCTGCTGCCTCCTGGGGACACAGGCAGAAGGCGGCATGACAGTCTTCACGACCCTGCGGCACCCTCTCGAGCAGAGCGCTTCAGAATCCAGGTAGGGCAGGAAGTGGGGGTGCTGCAGACAGGGGTCCCCTCCTTCCTCTAGGCAAGACAGGGCCTCCTAGCCCCAGCCTCTGTGCCCAGGCACTGTTGGGCTGGCATTGAGAGCAGGTGATAGATACCAGTCTCCTCCCAGCATTCATCACCCTGCTGCCTGTCAGGCTTCTCACCCTTAAGCCTCCAGGTGCTGCGACTCTATGATGCACTTCAGCTGTCACTGCTAGGGCTTCGCTGTATCTTATGTGACCTGGACTTTCCTCCTCAGAAGTCCATCCCCTCAGGCCACCATCCCTCAGCTTCTCTCTCTCTCAGCCCTTCTTGGCCCTTAGGCTCTTACCCTGCCCATTCCCCGGAACTTTCTCTCCCCTCCTCAACTCCATACCTGCTATTTCACCTGCCCAGCAAAACTGCAGCTCAGATCAGACTGAGTTCTTCCTGCTGTTTTGTAGCCCAGTGGTGGGTGCAGCTGCCAGTTTCACACATTCAGCTGTGCCACTCGCCGTCACAGACTCACCAGCCTCTGCTGGGCCCAAGAGCCACCCCACAGCCCATGTCATTGCACGTTGGGAGCTTGCCCTTGATTGGCAGGTGTCCCTCATTGCCTTCAGGGTGAACTTTAGCTTCACTCATTCTCTCTTGACTCACACCTCTCATTTCTGGCCTCTAGGCATTTCCCTGCCTTTCCATAAGTATGACCATGAATTTTTACAAGATTTAAAAAGCATGCTGTCCAGTAGTTCCAGCTGTTCTATATGGAGAGACTTTGCACATTGCTGGGAATGGAAGTCATAAATATTTCCTGAATCGTGTCCCTCCTCCCCTTTCCTTATACTAGTGCCTGGGAAGGGACTCCATCATCTCACATCAGAACCCCAGTGGTCTCCTACCCCACCCCCACCCCATCCCAGCTGCTGCCATGACCATCTGTAAAATACACCCTGGCCATGAAAACCTCAGTGACCTCCCCACTCCAGGATCAGGTCCCGGGGCCTCGATCGAGAAGCGAGGCTTCCAGGAATCTGGCCCCTGCTCCCACCCTTCGTGCGCCCCCACACGGATCGATTTCCTCTCTGGTCTTAGTCATTTCCCGTCTCGTTGAAGACTCACCTCAGACACCACAGAACCTTCTTGACTGAGCCTGCCTTCAGTGGCTTAGGTCTCTGCTTCTCTTCCTTTTCCCTGGTGTAGATAGGACTCAACTCCACCACAGTGCCTTCGAATGGCTTGTCTGCCCCTTGCCATTGCCACCCAGCCTTTGACCTTGAAGTGGCCTGCTTTTCTTTCCTCCCGGGTATGCTGGGGCCGGGCAGGGAGCGCGTGAGCTCCTCTGGAGCATCAAGCAGACCTGTGACCCATGTGTTATGCAGGAAGAACACCGTGAGGCCAAGCTCACCCTCCGGCCCCCCAGCCTTGCTGCCCCCTATGCCCCTGTGCAGAGCTGGCAGCACCAGCCAGAGAAACTCATCTTCGAGTCCTGCGGTTATGAAGCCAACGTGAGTTGCTCCTGTCCGCCCAGACCAGCTAGACACCCTACTTCCTGCCCGCTCCCCACTAACCAGGCTCAGGCCTCCAGTGCTGTTCACTGCTGCCCAGATGTTCCCAGCACCTAGGGGGAAGCGTGGCCTCCCCAGCTGGCATGGGAAAAGGGAATCTTGGGAGAGGGAATCATCTGACTGGTCCCAAACTGGTTGGGTCACCCCTGCATGATAATGTAGGACTGCCTAAGCCCAGCCATTGCTCACTCCCACAGTATCTGGGCTCCATGTTGATCAAAGATCTTCGAGGGACAGAATCCACACAAGACGCCTGTGCCAAGATGCGGGTGGGTTATCTTTGTGGGGTAAAGCATTGGCGGGGGGGCTGGCTATGATGGAAGGTAGCAAGCAAGTGGGGGTACCAGCTGCAGCAACCTGGGCCCTATGTAAAAATGGGAGTGGAGGAGGCTGGGGTATCCAGGGGGCTTAGCCCAGAGAAGGGACATTCACAGGACTACCCGTCATTCCCTATAGAAGTCCACTGAGCACATGAAGAAGATCCCTACCATCATCCTGTCTATCACGTACAAAGGTGTCAAGTTCATCGATGCCTCCAACAAGGTAGGCTTCTCACAGGCACTGTTGGCGGGAAATGACCCACCCTTCTTCCCATTCCTCATCCCCCACCCGCTGGGTGTCTTCCCTAGAGTGTCCCCAGCCCCTTTTATTCCTCTCCATTCTCACCCTAGTCCAGGTGCTTGTTTCTCACGTAACCACATATCCTGATCCTGGGGTTGCACCCTAGTGACCCACACTGCTGCTTTTCCTCAGCATGAGTTCCACTGCCCCACTAACCTCCTCATCAGCCTTCAGTTTTGTGAGTCCCTGAATGAGCAAAGGACTCCCCCAGGCCCCATGCTTGGCACCCCACCCTCCTGATACCCTTCCTTCCTCACCTCCACCCTGGAAGGCAGAAGGGGCTGGAGAGCTGGTGGTTGGATGTCAGCATTTCACTCCCCAGTTGCCGTGAAGGTAGAGACCCCAAACCTAAATAGAGCAAGATTAGACACTGCTCCCCACACTCACCAAAAAAAATAAGAGGAAGTGGCATTTGCCTAACACCCTAGGCGGGAACAGAGAGGTGGCGATGGTCAGAGGGCTGAAGCAGACCCTGCTTTCCCCGGCAGAACGTCATCGCGGAGCATGAGATCCGGAACATTTCCTGTGCAGCCCAGGACCCCGAGGACCTCTGTACCTTTGCCTACATCACCAAGGACCTGCAGACCAGCCACCACTATTGCCATGTTTTCAGCACGGTGGATGTAGTGAGTAGAGTCCTGCTGCTGGGCACAGCTGGAAGGGGCCTGAATCGAGGTGGCCTCAGTGCAGTACTGCCCTGACGCCTGATTGATACTAGCAAATGTTTGGTTCATGAATGTAGCCCCAGCAGCCATCCAGTGCATCTCATTCATGCACAATGAGACTGAAGCACAGAGGACAAGGGACTTGTCCAGGGTTCTAGTGACAGGTTTTCCTGCTTCTAGCGAGTGTATGTCAGTGACTATTTTTGTTTCCCCTAGGCTATTTGTCAATTCCCCAACCTTCTAGCAGGGCAGTCTCCCTCAAATGCCCTCTGCTTCCCTCCCGGGGGCAGTGGAGTCTTCCTGGCAGTAGGTTTTCTTCCCCCAGATTCCTGC
>NW_006432451.1:2839258-2846134 GCF_000325575.1 Pteropus alecto | reverse complement strand
GAGCTGCCCTTGGAGTGGAGGAGCGAGAGGCTGGCCAGTGCAGCGGGGACTCCCTCTGCCCTGAGACAGGGCCCCAACCCGTCTCCTCACCCCGACACTTTTGTCCAAGTCCATGAGAGCAGCTAGTTCCTACATCTCTGTGGCTCAGGCACCCCCAGCCCCAAGGCCTCAGTGCTTTCCCTGGGCCTGACATCAGACTCCTGGCTCTGCCACTCGCTAGCTGTGTGAGCTTAGACACTTCACCCCTCCCTGGCTCCTTAACTGAAAAGGGGATATACTATGACCAGCCTCATGGGGTGGTTCTGAAGGTTAAACGAGGTAATCCATCCACTCGTAGTCGTTCCTGGCACTTACCTATCACTCCCATTTCCCACATCAGTCAGTTCTGTGACAACTGGTGTGCTCCTAAAGGTCACCATGCTCTGTAAAATCACAGTAAAAACCAAGGCTCATGGGGAGATGGGGCTGGGGTACAACACTAAGACTTTATCAGTGATTTGTTAAAGAGATAGGAACCAAATACAAACCCTAGCACCGCTTTATTCGCATTAAATGGCTAAGCAGTACATAAACACCACAATAAACGTGGCACCCTACCTTGAGAAACCTGACGTTGGCTTGTGGGAGTGTGTGCCTGCACTCTTGCCAGCCCGTGTGGGAGAGGAAGAGAACAAAAGAGCTAGAAAGAGAAGCCAAACAGACGACAGACAGGGAGAGGCAGTATAGGACAGACAACAGAAGGGAGGCATGGGCCACACAGCCAGGTGTGAGGTGGTGCATCCGGTGGAAAGCTGAGAGCAGGTGTGGATGCTGTGACTCATCGTCATCCTGATGGGTGCACGTTTTTGTGTATTCCCAAGTCACCTGACCCAGGTCACCTGGGCGCAGTTTTTGCATTCACCTAGTGTTTCTCTCCGAGGAAATCATGTGTGAGGAAACGCAAAATGTGTATGGATGCTCAGATTATTCCCTAACATATCAATTGCTTTACAACCAAGAAAAAAAATTTGACTACTCGTTACCTGTCTGGGTCCCTCCTGTGCCCGTGCTCAGGTGCTAGAGAAGAGGGGTGAGGTAGCTCCCCCATCTATCTGCTTAAGTTGTGCTCTGTTCCCTTCCAGAATCTGACCTACGAGATCATCCTGACGCTGGGGCAGGCGTTTGAGGTGGCCTATCAGCTGGCCCTGCAGGCGCAGAAGTCCAGGCCAATGGGGGCCTCTGCAGCTGAGATGATCGAAACAAAATCTTCCAAACCAGTGCCTAAGCCTCGCGTTGGCATGAGGAAGTCAGCAGTACGTGGCCCCTTTCGCCAAGAGTCCCCATGCCCCAGCCCCGGGATACAAGGGCTTGGGGTGGAACAGGGCTCAAGGGAGGGCCCCTCACACTTCAGACAGCTGGCCTTTCAGGAAACAGCCCTGTTCATTAGGCTCCTGTCGCAAGGTCCTCACCTGGAGAGCCGTGGCCCCTCTCATGTCTCATGAGAGGTGGACAGCTGTCCACCTGGGCATCCTGCTCAGTCCCTGGCCGGGGTCCAGCAGGGCCCGGCCATCCCAGGGCTGCAGAGAGCACAGCCAGCAGGCGAGCCCTTGTAACGGCACCCCATGTCTATGTCTGCTTTGCTTCGCACCCCAGGTGCCGCTGCCCCCCGATAGTCGCTGTTGTTACTGTCACACCTGTACCACCCATCGTCCTTCTTACCTACCGCTGCCGTCTGTTAGTCCTGGAGTCAAGGTCTTTACATCTCCTGCTGTCTGTGTGTCAGTCTTCCCAAAGTGACCGTGAGCTTTCTGAGACTGGTGGCCTCTCCCTCTCTGCCTGCGAGGCATTCTTCTTTCCTGAGCTGCCCTCTTGCCACCCCTGTCAGCGCTTTAGCCCTTGTTGTTGTCCTGTGTGTCCTGCCCTCTGCAGAGGCCTGGGGTACCTGCTGTGATCTTGCCTGGGGTGAGCTCTCTGGCCCCACCAGAGGGGACCCGAGGCTTGGAGTTTCCAAACCTCGTATCCCTCCTCCTACCACTAACAGGCTTGAGGCTTAGAGCACATTGCTCAGGTAGGGCGAGGCTCCTTTACCTGAGCAGCTTCGAGAAATCCATGGGACACGTCGCCTCTGCTAAGCCCAGAGGTGGCCCTCCCATAGTGCTCCAGGGAGGGTGTCACTTCTGTCCTCTCACCCCAGGGAGCTTGCTCTTTGGCTAAGAGTAGGACTTCCCCTCGTGGGATACCGCCACCGGCATGGCCTGGGCGGGTGGAAGGGACGGCTGCGCCCTGTCGTCCCCTGGCCCAGGCGCAACACTGAGCCTTCACCCTTCTTCCTCGGCAGCTGGAACCACCCGATACGGACCCAGACGCGCAGTCCCACGCCAGTGTCTCCTGGGTTGTGGACCCCAAACCAGACTCTAAGCGGAGCCTCAGCACCAAGTATGAGACCACTATCTTCTAACCGCCCACTCCCTGTCTCCACTAGTCTCACTGTGCCTTGCCATCCGATCCTCCTGCTGTTCTCAACTCTCCTTCCAGCTGCTGACGCCAAGGCCCCACCCCCACCGGGCCCTGCTCTCCTCCTGGGCAGCAGCTGTAGACACTGCACACTCACAGCCTGTACCTAACACCACCGGACACTGTGAATTCCCCTCTTGGGCAAGGACAGCTTGGGGGGGCTGAGTTGCCTTTGAGGTAGGCACTAAGAGGGCTCAGGGGGGCCCTGTGGGGCTCCAGAAGCCTCAGCGGCAGGCACCGTGGATCCTGAGGGCTGGGGGCAGTCTTCGAGCAGAGTCCACAGCACCAATGACAGCTCGCCCTGATCAGGCTGGGCTCCCTGTCAGCTCTCCTCTCCTGTCTTCTATGCCGAGCCACAGCTGGGTGCTGCTGCTATGAGCTAACTGTCTATTTGCACCTTTCTTGACCCAACCAACCACTGTGACCACCTGGTGCCAGAATCCCCTTGCACTCTGCTCACAGCTGGCCTGCGGCCCTGTCTCCCCTGTGAGGTGCTGGCCTCCCCTCTGTGAGACCCTGAGCTCAACGATGTAGCTGGACCAGGGTCAGGCTGCTTTCTTTGAAGGCCCAGAGTCTGTGCCAGGCCCTTGGGCACATGCCTGACTCCAAAGCATGGGCGCTGTACATCTGAACACCCACAGGCTGGCTTCATTCAGCAGGTCTCTAGGTCCTGATGGGTCTTCCATTCTGAGGAATGGGATGACATGTATGTGGCGAGCCCCTCATGTCTTCAGCAGTGAGTCACAGGCTGGCTGCAGAGTCTAGCTCACCAAGGAGGAAGGCCTTCCTGTAGCACCCAGCAAGAGGGAGGCCTGCGCCCTGCACACATGGTGCGCCTTCCTCCCTCACGGGATGGAGCTGCTCGAGGACAGGGACCTGGACCGAGCAACTTCCTTGTCTCCAGGAGCTTTCTGACTCTTCTCCAGAGTGTGGGGATCCGAGATAGTCAGTCATCAGTTGGTCCCTCCCCTGATCAACCGCCCCAAGCCTCCTGACTCTTCTGAGAAAGAAGGCTGTGCAGTCTGTCACCTCAAAGCAGTGCAGCGGCTAGGATCGTGGAGTTGAGGCTTTGAAGAAGCCTCGCATTCTCTCAGGCAGGCACATCAGCTTAGATGGCAGGAGACAGGAAAGAAGCAATTCCCAGAGAAAGCAGTGCAAACATAGCATAATCCAGTAGGACAGCCAGTAAGTTACAGCAATTCCTTTAGAATTGAAACCCAAGTTGATAAACCAGGGTGGGTCCTTATGCCTACCTGTCCTTGTGCCTTCCTGAGCAGATGCGCTGAGCCAGAGGCGACAATGGGCAGTGGGCCGTGGGCGCTCAGAGGAGCAAGCCACAGAGGGTGCTCAGGAGAGGCTGTGAGGGACCTTCTGTTCTGCTTCCGTGTTTCCTTTCCATTTCCTCCACCTCGTGCAGGCCCCTTTGGTTAACCCTTTCCTCCCCCCGTTGTGTTTGCTTCTGCCAAGCTGAGCCACTGAGGAACCAGCTGTGCTGCGGAAACACAGAAGTGGGGGGCACAGGCTTCCACCACCACCACCGTCTCACCTGCAGCTTTGAAGACCCAGGCCCAGCCTCTGCCTGTAGGACTCCTCTCGGCTGCTTGGCCTGGGCCTGCCACCACCAGGTCTTGCAGAGTGAGCCCTGCCCTGGCTGCGGAGACGAGACTGGAACTCCAGAGGGTCGCGAAGTGACTGTCCAGAACACATTTTTTAATAGAAAAAAAATTTCTTTTTTATCAAATGAACTTTTAACACGGCTCAAACCTCTAGGTTAAACTGCCAACCTTTAGACAGGTGGCTACAGGGTCAGAGGACAGAGGAACTGAGACTGGGAAAAAGCCAGTCTGTCCAGCCCTTTGTCCTTAGGATGGAATTTTGGCATGGTCCAGTAGGTCTGAAGAGAAGGCGGTGGCCTGTGGGTAGTTGAAAAGAGCAGGCATGAGGGGCAGCATTGACTAGGTTTTGTTAGAGTCTGCTTTTCAAACCCATCCAAGTTGATTGCTGTTCCTTATGGAACTGCATAAACTCTTGTTCCTGTCTAGACCTGGACACAGCCTCTGCAGTAAGAACACAGCCTTAGAGGCACCTGACAAAATCAAAGCCTTTCCTTTCATTTCTGGGGTTCCAGATATGAAGGTCCAGGGGCCAAATGGGAGATGAGTGAGCAGTCCCTGGTGCCATGAAGTCCGAGCCAGCGCCTGGAGCTCTGAGCCACTCCTCAGTCTCTGACCTGCTGGTGGCCAGAGCACTGCTCGGGGCTGCCTGGCCCTTGAGCTGTCTGGTGACCTCCAGCTGCCTGAGTCGAGTCAGAAAGGAAAAAAGAAACTGTTGTGGGCATTAATGAGTAGGTCAGCTAAGACTGCTACCTGCCAATTTGTGATCTGTCTAATTAGGTCTCTATGACTAGGACTCACTTTGATTCTCTGAATTATTGCTTTGACTGTTGTATTTTCAGCTGTTGGGCTCATCCCTGGCTCCAAATGTAGAAAAGGCTACCTAAGGTGACAGTCAATTTGATTCTCCCCCACTGTGGCCCTCGGGGTAGGCTGGCATCCTGGTGCACTGCTGCCACTTCAGCCCTCCTGCTGGCTCGCTTTGCTTTGTAACTGTGGTTGTATTCCTCCTCCTGGGGTATAGTGGAAACAAAGGGGCTAATTCCTGTGAGTTGGAGAGAGAGCGCCAGGTCAGCTGCTTGTCCAGTATCTTCCAGAGTAGGGAGCAGAGGGGAGCCTTTCCGTGGGTTATTCAGCAGACCTCATCGTTTCACTAGCATGGTTCAGTCTGGTCCCAGGGTCAGGATTCCAGGATTCAGCAGCACTTTCCCAGTGAAGGTTGTGAATTAAAATCTTCTGCTCCATGCATGTGCAGGGAGAGTGCTCTCGGGCACATTCTCAGCCCCTGTGGTTGGCCAGAAATTGAAAGCAGGGCCATGTCTTCCTGGTGACTCGAGGCTGGGCCCCGTGGGTTCCCCTCTGCTGAGCCAGCCTGCCCCACCTCTCTGGAGTAGAGGCAGGTGATCCTCCACTTTTTGGTACTAAACAGGAACCTCGATACCTGGAAGTTTGACTTCCTCTTCTTCCAGGACCTGTGAGGATTCCCATCAGCTCACACTGTGCAGTGTTCAGCCCCTCCTTTCTTCCAGGAATTGACAAGGACATCTGAGATTGTTGGGTAAGCTGTGCCCCTACAGCACTCTGCTGGTGCCGAGGAAGGCCGGGTCTCTTCTAAGTAAGCCTCTCTGGTGTAGGTGGTAGGTCCAAAAAGAAAACTTTGTAGACACTACGATGAGTTCCTCACGCTGTTTGTTTTTAAGTCATACGTAGGTGTTTCTTCCCCTTGAAGCTGCTATATCTTTATTTATTCAGGGTATTTTCATATTGGAAAGCCTTGGCTTGTCTGCTCTGGCTCCGGGTTTTGTTTTGAGAACGGTTTATTTCTGAATATTCAAGAAAGGAAAGGACTGGATCTTTTTTTTCTTTTTTTACTCTCCTCTGGGGCAGGTACTCTCCCTTCCCTAAAAAAGAATATTATAATTTTAAGGACAGGCTTCAAGTGGAAAAGCCCTTGCTTCTGCACGCCTCTGAGTGCAGGTCACACAATGTGACAAACCCCATCACTGCGTCTCCGATCTGCGGGAGCCTGTTTAGCTGAGACTTGAAATGGGGTCAGTACCTATCACCGGCCACAGGCTCTCTGATCGCCTCTTTCCTTGCCAGCTACTGAGCAAGACTTCACTCCTGACAGGCTCCGCATCTGCAACGCTCTGCATCCCTCTTGGGCTTCTAAGCATCGGATGGTAGGGGGAGATCCTTGAGAAGCCTCGGATTGAGCAGGCAGCAGGCATGGGTTGCAGTCATCCAGAGGTTAGAAAGTAGTCTGACCTTGGTCTGTTTTTGAGATGCCCAGGCCTGCAGAATGACTGTCACAAAAGTATTGTTGCTAATGGTGTGGCAATGGGACTGAATTGTAATAAAAATGTTATTTAATCTTTGTCTCTGTATTTTGATACTTGAATGACTTCCCCTTTTATTTTACTGTACATATAATTGTTAATCTGTCCAATTTTGTCCGAATTACAAACATCTTGTGGTACCAAACATAACCAATCTGTGTGACAACATAGACTGACCTCACTACACGAGCGTGTGTAAATATTTCTGGGCTTCCAGCTTTGGTTTTGTTATTTTCATAACTGTACAACTTAGAACAGACCGAATTAATAAATGAGAAGCGAAACGAAAGCAGCCTTACTTTTGGGAGTCTTTGAACCTGATTGTTTCTTAATCGTGCAGTGCGGTGCGGTGCAGTGCGGTGCGGTGCGGTGCGGCGCGGCTAGACGCTGGCTCTGGGTTGGTAGTGAGTATCCTGCTATGTTTGGTCGGG
>NW_006432451.1:2806559-2839231 GCF_000325575.1 Pteropus alecto | reverse complement strand
GAAGGATTGTTAGTTATTGTTACTCCTGGTTAAGTGCAAGGGCCCTGCAGTTCACCTTCTGCTCAGGAACATCTAGTCTGAATACCACCAACCAGGGCCCACATTCCGGCAATAGCTACAGCTCCTCTGCATCCTGGTCTGGGCTGGTCAACTCACAGACATTTACTGACCATCTGTGTACAAGGCAGCTGTGGGAGAGTGTCTCCTTTAAGCAACTCGGTTTGATCGTGGAGGTTAAATTTTAGACATAGGCAATTAGCTACTGGCCCAGAGCCATGCTGCAAGGCCCACAAGACAGTCCCAGGGCTGTGGGGTTTCAGCGGGACGTAGTGCTCCCAGAGCCTGGTGGCAGGAAAGAAGGGGGTGGTGCCTGTACTTAAATGGGAGGGTTTGGAAAGGCACAAATGACACTAACAACCCCTTCATCGAGCACTTGTGCTCCAAGCCTTGTTTAGTAGCTTTACAGGTAACCATCTCATCAGCCCTCACATTTTTCTGGGTAAGTGTTATCACTATTTATAGAGATAGGAAACTGAGCTCAGAAGGGTTTAAAGACCTGCCTGGCGCCAGCTGGAGAGGACCTCAGAAACCATCTAGTCCAGTGGTTTCAAGCTGTTTTAAGAGCCCTGATCCCATGCCTGCTTCATCCCGAGCTGCCTAGCACGGAACACATCAATTTCTGTGACCTATTCCACTTGCAAAGGGCTTTAAAAGAGAAGATCACTGATCTAATCCAATATCCAGTTATATTTATGAAGAAAACAAGGCCCAGAGCAGGGAAATGGTTCTTAGTCAGCCAGCTGGCTAATGGCAGAGAGAGGACCAACATCCAGGTTCCAACTTCCAAGTAGGGATTCTTAGGTCAGATTGCATTGACATTGGGAAAGTAGACTGAGGCCCATTGCAGGGCCTCCCACTCTCTTGCTCTCTGGCTTTGGCAGACAACACCTCACAGCCAGAAGTAAAAGGTCCGGTCATCTTTAGTGTCACTGTTCTTTTGGACAGGGTACCAAGGACACATTGCCACTATCATAGTCCCTTTTGATGCCACTCAGAAGCCTTATATGTGGTTTACTCTGCCCAACCCTGGGACTGCTGTGCTGATTGTGCCTTGGGGGCCTGACAGGTCAGGACACACAGGCCAGAGGATAACCGGAGTTGAACAGAAAGACTGGAAGGACGGAGGGGAGGGGTGGTGTCAGACCTAGTGGAAAACTCTCACCATCACCCCAGCAGTAACAAGACTGCTCCTGAAAAATACAATAACCAAAATTAAATCTCAGTGGATGGCTCAGCAGCAGAATAAAAAGAATCCACAAAATTAGAATAGAAATTACCCAATCTCAACAACAGAGAGAAAATCTTTTTTTCTTTTCTATTTTTAGTTGCCTTTTTTCAGAGAAAGAAAATAGATCATAAAAAAATGAAGAGAGTCTTAGGGACCTATGAGACTATAACAAAAGATCAAACTTTTTTGTCAGCAGAGTACCAGAAGAAGAGAGGGTGGGGCTGAAAAAGTACTACACGAAATAATGGCTGCAAACTTCTCAAATTTGCAAGACATAAACCTACAGATTCAAGAAGCTAAGCACACCCAAACCAGATAAGTCAAAAGAAATCCATGCCAAGATACATCATAATTAAATTTCTGAAAATGTAAGACAAAAAACAATCTTGAAAGCAATGAGAGAAAAATGATACCTTACCTATAGGGGAGAAGTAATTTGAATGACAGTAGATTTCTCAGCAGAATGTGGAGGCCAAAAGGATGTAGTACAATAGTTTTCAGGTGCTTAAAGAATTGTGAACCCAGAATTCCATACCCTGTGAAAATATTCTTCAGGAATAAAAAAGAATCAAGACATTCTCAGATGAAAGAAAACTAAGGGATTAGTCACCAGCAGACCTGCCCTAAAAAGAATAGTAGAAAGTTTTCTAAATAGAAAGGAAATGATAAAAGAAGCAACTTTAGAACATCAGAAAAGATGAATGAACATTAAGCAAAAACAATAAATACAAGAGACTTTCCTTCTCTTCTTGAGTCTTCTAAATTATATATGATGAAGCAAAAATTATAACAGTCTAATGTGTTTCTAAATATATGTAGAAGAATTATTTAAAACAATTATCTTTTAAATGGAGGGTAAAGGACTATGGCCATGCCACCCTGAATGTGCCCGATCTTGTCTGATCTCAGAAGCTAGGCAGGGTCGGGCCTGGTTAGTACTTGAAGACCACCTAGGAATACCAGGTGCTGTAGGCATTAAAAATAAATAAATAAAAGTTAAATTAAATTTTAAAAGGTAAATAAAGGAGGGTAAAAGATATAAATGGAGGTAAAGGGAGGTAAGATTTCTATACTTTACTCAAACCGGTAGACTACGGCAAGTTATGTATATATGTAATATATACATAGAGCAAACACTAAAAATGTTATGCAAGGAGATAAACTCAAAAACACTATCATAAATCAAAATGGAATTTTAAACATTTTTCAAGTAACTCACAGGAAAATAAGAAACAAAAATGAAAAAGGAATAAGTAAAAAATATTATTAAATGGCAGACTTAAGCCCTAACATATCATAATTACACTACATTTAAATGGTCTAAAAACAAAAGCTTGGCAGAGTAGATTTAAAAACATGAACCAACTATATGCTATCTATAAGAAAACTGCCTCAAATAATAATATAGGATGGTTAAAAGTAAAAAGAGAGAAAAAGATGCAAACATCAAAGGGAAGCATGAGTGACCATATTAAAATCTCATAAAGTAGGCTTCAGAACAAAGAAAATGACGAGAAAGCAGGCATTATATAATGATAATAGTGTCAATGCACCAAAAAAGCATAATCCTAAATGTGTATGCACCAAACAACACAGCTATAAAATATTTGAAGCAAAAACTGAACTGAAAAGAGAAACAGACAAATCCACAGTGCTATGGGCTGAATTATGTCCCTGCAAAATTCCTGTGTTGAAGCCCCAACTCCCAATATGACTGTATTTGGAGATAGGGCTTTTGGAGGTAATTAAGGTTTAAGGGAGTCAAAATGGTGAGATCCTAATCCAATAAGGTTGCTGATCTTACAAGAAGAGGAAGAGAAAGAATCTTCTCTCTTTCTCTCTCCAGACACAGGTACCAAGGAAGGGCCACATGAGGACATAGCAAAGAAAGCAACTGTCCTCAAACCAGGAAGAGTACTTGTCAGAGACTGACTTGCCAGACTTTGATCTGGGACTCTCCAGCCTCCAAAACAGAGAGAAATACATTTCTATGGTGAATTGTTACAGCAGTCTGAGCAGACTAATATAACAAATATAGTTGGAGACTTCAACTCAGTTGGAGACTTTGTTGATAGAACAACTACAGAGAAAATCAGCAAGGATATAGAAGAACTCACTACCATCAACCAAAAGGATCTCTTTGGCTTTTATAGAACATTTTTGGCAACAATAGCAGAATACACATTTTTTTTTCAACTGCCCATGGAACATATACCAAAATAGATCATATCTTGAGCCATAAAACAAACCTCGACAAAATTAAAATTACATTTAAGAATTAAAATCATATACAATGTGTTTTTGAACCACAATAGAATCAAAGTAGAAATCAATAACAGATAACAGGAAATTCTCTAAACACTGGGAAATAAACAACACACTTCAAAACAATCCATGAGTCAAAGAGAATGTCTTGAGGGAAATCAAAATATACATTAAATTGAATGAAAATGAAAATACAACATATAAAATTTTGTGGGACAAGGTAAAGTAGTGCTGAGAGGGAAATTCATAGTACTAAAATGCATTCATTGGAAAAGAGGAAAAATCCTAAATCAATAATCTATGCTTCTACCCTCAAGAACCTCAAAATAGAAGAGCAAAATAAACCCAAAGCAAGGAGAAAGAAGGAAATAATAAAGATAAAAGGAGAAATCAATGAAAATGGAAAATATCAATGAAACTAAGAACTTGTTATATATAATGATCAATAAAACTTACAACCCTGTGGCCAAACTGACAAAGAAAAAAAGAGAGAGAGAAGGCACAGATACCAATATCAAGAATGAAGAAACGGCTACCACCACAGAGACTGTAGACATCAAAAGGATAGTAGGAGAATACTATGTACAACTCTACCCACATAAATTTGACAACTTAGACAAAATAGACCAATTACTCGGAAAAAAAAAGTATACACACACACACACACATATACACAACATACATACACACACACTACCACAACTTACCCTGTGTGAAGGAGATAATTTTAGTAGCACTATGAATATTAAATCCACAATTTAAAAAATAAAAATCTCTAAATGCAGATGATTTCATTGGAGAATTCTACCAAATGTTTAAAGAAAAATTAACACCAATTCTACACAATCTGTCCCAGAAAACAAGAGGAACACTTACTAATTCATTCTGTGAGCTAGTATCACCCCGATGCCAAGACCAACAAAGAAAATGCAAAAAATGGGAACCACATAACAATACCCCTCATAAATAAAGGCAATTAAAATCTTTAACAAAATATTAGCCAACAGAGTTAAGAATTACATTAAAAGAATTACACATCATTCCAGGGATACAAGGTCAGTTAATTTTTGAAAATCAATCCATGTAATTCAACGTATTAACAAGCTAAAGAAGAAAAATCACATTATTTTATCAATTAATGCAGAAAACAAGTTGACGAAATTCAACACCCATTCATGATTTTTAAAACTCTCAGAAAACTGGAAATAGAGGTGAATAATAGCTCCCTAAAAGTATCCAGGTTCTAATCAATAGAACTTATGAATGTTACCTTACATGGCAAAAGAGACTTTACAAATGTGATTAAATCAAGGGTCTCAGATATCCTGTATTATCCAGAAGGGCCCTATGTAATCACAAGGATTATTAAGAGGGAGGGAGGAGAGTCAAAGAGGAGATATGATGGAAGCAAAGGTTGTAGTGATATGCTTTGAAGATGAAGGAAGAGGCTACCAGCCAAGGAATATGCTCAATCTCTAGAAGCTGGAAATGTCAAGGAAACAGATTCTTCCTTTATAGTAAGCTGAGTAATAGCCACCCAAAAATATTAGGTCCTAATTCCTGTAACCTATGTTACTGTATTCATATCCTACGGCTGTCATAACAAAGCACCACAAACTGGGTGGCTTAAACAGACAATAAATTATTTTATTTGAAAGCTATCTGTATGAAAGAGCATTTGATATCTTGCTTCCCAACAACTGTCATCAGTTTTGGCTCAAACAAACTCATATAAAAATTGAGGGGAAAAAAAATGAAAGCTATGAGTATGAAATTAAGGTGCTGGCAGGCTTGGTTTCTTCTGGGGGCTGTGAGGGAGAATCTGTTCCATGCCTCTTTTCTAGCTTCTGGTAGCTTCAAGTATCCCTTGGCCTGCACATGGCATTCTCCCCATCCTCACATTGTTGCACTTCTGTTTGTGTCTATCTCTTCGTGTAGCACATGTCTTTTCATAAGGACACCAGTCAGATTGAATTAGTGCCCATCCAACTCCAGTATAGCCTCATGTTAATTGTATCTGCAATGACCCTATTTCCAAATGAGGTCACATTCTGAGGTACTGGGGGTTAGGACTTCAACATACGAATTTAAGGGTGGATACAATTCAATCTTTTCCTGTGTGATTAAGGGTCTTGAGATGGGAAGATGATCCTAGACGGTGCGGGTGGGCCCTAAATCCTATCACAAGTGTCCTTATGAGAGATATTCAGAGATTAAATACACACAGAAGAGGACCACGTGACCTCCATGTGACCATGGAGTCAGAAATTGGGGTGATGCAGCCACAAGTAAAGGAATGCCAGCAGTCACTAGAAGCTGGAAGAAACAAGGAACAAATTCTCCAGAGGGAATACGGCCCTTCCAACACTTTGATTTCAGCTCAATGAAACTGATTTCTAATTTCTGGCCTCCAGAACTGTGAAAGAGTATATTTCTGTTTTTGGTAAGCCATTCAATTATGGTAATTTGTTACAGCAGCCATGGGAAACTATATTATCCTAGAGCCTCATGCAGCTCTGCCTATGCCTTAATTTTAACCCATAAGACCCATCGTGGACTTCTCACATCCAGAACTGTAAGATAATATATCTGCATGGTCTCAAGGCACTAAATTTGTGGTACTCTGTTATAGTAGCAGTAGGAAACTAATACAGAGAACTTCTTCAACTTGATAAAGAGTATCTACGAAAATATGCAACTAACATTTAATGGTGAAAGACAATTTTTCCTCCTAAGATTGGGAACAAGGAAAGGATTCCACTATCACCAATCTTAAAGTGCTCAGAGTTCTAGCCAGTGCAACAAGGCAAGATAAGAAAAGGCATTCATAGCAGAAAGAAATAAATAAAATTGTCATGTGCAGATTACAGTAGTCTTCCCTTTTCCATTTGGGGATATATTCCAGAACCCCCAATAGATGTCTGAAATCTTGGATAGTACCAACCCTTACATACACTATGTTTTTTCCTATACACACATACACGTTAAAGCTTCTCTTTGGCATATTCAAATTGCCAGCATCACTACTCTTGCACTTCGGGGCCATTATTAGGTAAAATAAGATTTACTCAAACACAAACATTGTGATATCAAACCATTTGGGGATATATTCCAGAACCCCCAATAGATGCCTGAAATCTTGGGTAGTACCAACCCTTACATATACTATGTTTTTTCTATACATACATACACTTCATGCAGCTTCTCTTTGGCATATTCAAATTACCAACATCACTACTCTTGCACTTCGGGGCCATTATTAGGTAAAATAAGATTTACTCAAACACAAACATTGTGATATCAAACAGTCAATCTAATAACCCAGACTAAGTGATTAACTAGCAGGTAGAATATACAGTGTGGATACACTGGGCAAAGGGATGATTCACGTCCCAGGCAGGACAGAGTGAGACAGTTAGAATGACATATGCAATTTAAAATTTATGAATTGTTTATTTTTGGAATTTTCCATTTAATATTTTCGGACTGTGGTTGGCCATGGGAAACAATCACCACAGAAAGAGAAACCGTGGATAAGAGGGGACTATTGTACATGGTTGTCTGCATAGACAATTCCAAGGAACCTACAAAAAATATTATTAGAATAAATGAGTTAAGCAAGGTAGTAGGATACAAGATAAACGTATGAAAATCAATTGTATTTCTGTCTATTAGAAATGAACACATGGACACAATTTAAAATACAACACTATAATCACTCAAGAAAATGAAATCCTTTGGTATAAATCTAACAAAATATAGGACTGGTATGATGAAAACTACACAAAGCTAATGAAAGAACTCAACAAAGATCTAAAGAACTAAAGAAACATACCATGTTCAAGGATTGGAATACTCGGCATAGTAAAGATGTCAATTCTCTCACACTGATAACACAGGTTTAATATAACACCTATCAAAATCTCAGCAATATTTTTTGTAGTTCTAGACAAGCTTAGTATATAGAAGAAACTAAAATAGCTAAAACAACTTTGAAAAAGAATAAAGTGGGAAAATCAACCTACCCAATTTTAAGACTTATTATATAGCTACTGCAATCATTACTGTGTGGTATGGCAGAGAGACAGAGAGATAGATCAATGGAACAGAATAGACGATCAAGAAAGAGACTCATACAAACATGCCTGACTGATTTTTAACAAAGGTATAAAAACAATTCAATAGAGGAAAGAAAGCCTTTTCAATGAATGATGCTGGAGCAATAAGATGTCCACAGGCTGGAAAAAAAAAAAAAAGTACTTCAACCTAAGACTCACACTTTATATAAAAATTAACTTGAAATGGATCACAGACTTAAATGTAAAACATATAACTGTAAAACTTTTAGCAAAAAATATGGGAGAAAATCTTCAAGATCTAAGCCTAGGCAAAGAGTTCTTAGACTTCACACCCAAAGCACGATCCATAAAAATAAAACCTAATAAACTGGACTTAATCAAAATTATAATTTTTGTGCATCAAAGGACACCATCAAGAAAGTGAACAGACTATCTGTAGAACAGGAGAAAATGTTTGCAAATCATATATCTGACAAGGGTCTAGTATCCAGAATATATAAAGGTCTCTTAAAACAACAACAAAACAATCCAATTCACTCTACAGCCATGCCACCCTGAATAAGCCCGATCCCATCTGATCTCGGAAGCTAAGCAGGGTCGGGCCTGGTTAGTACTTGGATGGGAGACCACCTAAGAAGACCAGGTGCTGTTGTAGGCCTAAAAAATAAAACAAATAAAAGAAATAAGGGATTGTAAGGTCCTTGAAATCTAAGGTCAACCAAGGGTTGCCTCACCTTAAAAAAAAAAAAGAAAAAAGAAACAACAACCATAATCCAATTCAATAATGGGCAAAGAACCAAAATAGGCATTTCTCCAAAGAAGATATGTGAATGTCCAATAAGCACCTGAAAATATGTTCAATATCACTAGCTATTAGGAAAATGCAAGTCAAAACCACAATGAGATTCCACACACCCACTAAGAGGCCTACAATTAAAAAAAAAAAAAAAAAAGGAAAATAAGCGTTGGTGAAAATGTGGAGAAATTGAAAGCCTCATACATTGCTGGTGGGAATGTAAAATGGTGCAGCCACTCTGAAAACAACTATAGTGGTTTGTCAATAAATTAAACGTAAGAATTACTATATGACCCACCAATTCTACTCCTGGGTATATTCTACTTAAAAGCACTGAAAACAAGTGTTCAAACAAAAACTTGTATACAAACAAATATTCATAGCACCACCACTCACAAAAGCCAAAAAGTAAAAACAAACCAAATGTCCGTCAGCTACTTAATGGATAAATAAAATGTGGTATATCCATGGAATTTTATGTAGCCATTAAAAGGAATGAAGTATTGATACATGCTACAACATGATAAATCTTGATAAATCTTTAGAACATACTGACTGAAAGCAGCCAGTCACAGACCTCATTATGTGATTCTATTTATCTAGAGTCAGAAAATCCACTGAAACAAAAAGCAGATTATTGATCGCCAGGGTCTATGGGGAGGGAAGAATGAGAGGTGACTGCTTAATGGGTATGGAATTTCCTTCTCTTGTGATGAAAATGTTCTGGAATCAGACAGTAGTGACAGTTGTACAACATTGAATATGTACTAATTATCACTAAAGGTAAATTTTATGTGTATTTTATCACAATTTTAAATGTATATCCCTCAAACCACGTGCAGGATTGAATGGAACTATATTTCCTTGTTCAGGTCAGGATCCCTGTCTCTTCCATGTGGAAGCACAAGAAAATTAACTCAAAATTTCTAAGAAATCAACTGTTTCCTATTTTAATAAGTACAGAGCAAGGGTCTATTGTCAGCCCGGCGTCTGCACCCACCAGCCAAGCAGTCCTCTTCACAGGAATCCCTCCAAAGCACTTCTGCCTCTAAGATAATGAGGCTTCTAAAATGTGGACTTTAGAAAATTCAAATTAATTGTTGCAAATCAGAGAATCCATCTAGGTAAACTGTTTATTTAACAGACTCCCTTTCCTGGGCTTCTCCATCCTGGGGATGTCTAGCTACAAGATTAGAAATTTTGAATGGTCCAGGCCCTCCAGTTTTTCCAGTCATAGTAAATGTCACACTGTTGAACTGGCTGTGCCACCCATCTAGGCTCTACTGTCTAAAAAGGAAGTCAATTAGGAGGAGGACCTGGGCTAATGGAACTCAAATCCCTCTTCAGTTGGTTTTCCTAGATTAAGTGTGTTATGTTCAGCTTCCTACATCTCCTGAAATGCTGAGAACTCTGTTTCTCTTTACCTTACCTTGAAAGCGCATAAGTGAATTGCCATTTTCTCTTGTGCATTACAAAAAAGGGGGGTTGAATCTGAATGGAACATTACGTCATTTGAGCCCCTAGGTGGCCTGGTCTGCTGCAGTCACACTGAGAATGATGGTTTGGATCGCTGCAACCCCAGGACACAAGGCCGAGTCCTTTCAGAACATCTCGTTTGTGATGCCAAATGGGAGCCCATGACCAAAACTGCCAATTAAAGTCCCAGACTGGAAGTAGGAAGAAGGATGGAAGCTGTTCCACCTCTGTCAGGAAAGTGAGACTCATTTGCTAGAGAACAGGACCAAGGAAAGACCTGATCTAAGTCAGTCACTGACCTAACTGTTTGAGACTGAACTCTAGATACTCGAGAGAGCAATCCCATGAACTCTAAAACCTGTCCTCAACAGTATGCTTGCAGCAGCCAACCTCCAATTGTATCCAGCCCCGGAGTGCACATGCTTCAGACCCTGCAACAGAAGAGGAAGCTGAAGCTCTTACTATTTCTTGACTCCTCATTGTACCACTTAAAACTTTCAGGGAAATTTGGTCTGAGAAATGAGGCTCCTAATAATTTTTTGACCATGTCCAATCCCGAGCTGAATTGGACAAAACAAATTTCTAACTTCTGGAGGAGCTCTTATACTCACATTCTACATAATTCCACAGAGTTCTCAGGGCCCTCAGAAAGATGCTTTTACCTTTAGAAAAAACAATGCTAGCACCTGGGTCTCTTGGCTTCTCAGCTACTCACACTGAAGGGAGCATCTAGCCAGTGGAGAAAAAACTAGGGGCTTGTTGGCTTCTTAGCTAGTTGGGGGCTGAGGGCACAGGGCCTGGCCATAGCTGTAGCACAAGAACAGTGGTTTGCTTGCAGTTCACAAGTTTATTAGTGAAATTTATATGGGTTTGGGCCAGTCGGCGTTACATGAGTGATCACTACAGCTCTGGTGTTGGCTGCAGGAGAGGAGGAAGGCTTGCTGCTTTGTTGGTCACTGGTGATGTCACCCCAGGAAAATGATGGGCTTCTCTCCTGGGTCCAAGGTGCCAGGGCCTGCAGCTGGTGCTATCAAAGAGACTGTGCTTCTGTTTCAGGTGCCTGGCGTTGGGGGATGAGGGTTCTTAGGATCTCCGTGTAGTAGGGGCCAAATACCTGCTGATTGTGGTGCGTTAGGTTGACAAACTTTTGGCCCAGTTCTGCCAGTTCTGCCTCAATGAGAGTAAGGCCTCCAGGGAGATCTAACAGAGATCGCTGCACTCCAAGAACCAAACAGCATTTGAGAAACAAATGGATCCGCTGATCTATGAGCAGGAAAAGACAGTGAGAAGAGAAAGGGCAAACAGATTTCAGGGAGAAACAGTACCCCTGTACTCACTCAAGTTCTAAGTTAACTGAGATATTCACTAACCTGCCCACTTAGCTACAGATAAGGAAATTTGTTTTGTTTTGGGGGTAGGGGGCTGCTATCTAGCTCCCAAAGACAAAGCAAAGATCAAAAACTAATGGGCTAGGAAATTTTTGACTATTCTAAAGATTTCTTAAGTCTCCATCGGTTAGGTCCTACTGAGTATTTGACATAACACTATGCCACACCTAGAAGTCATGAATTCCTGGGTGCAAATCTTCTTTAGAACCACAGAGCTGGTCTTTAAGATATTTCAGTCAAGCATTTTGAAAAAACTAAAGCTTAAACAGTGACTTGCTCAATGATTATGGCTTTTATGTTGTTAAATGGTTCAGTAACTGACTTCTAGGGTTGGAATCTCTCCCCACCATGTTCTCACCACCCAAGGCATACTCACCAATGACACTGCGGACACAGTTCTCCTTCTTGGCAATGTTTTGGAGCTGTCCTATCAAAGATGCTGTGTTGTCACTGCTCAGAGAAACAAGGCCCATGTTCTTGAGGCTTTGATGGATTTCCTGAGATACCTGTTCACTCACAGTCATCAGCATAGCCTCCTCAGACCTAGACCACAAAGGAGAGTAAGCTGGTACCCACCAGGTGGGGCCCTGGCATAAGGCCACAGCCTGGGAAAGCTCCACACCAGAAGCCACTCGAGAAAGACTCCCAGACATCTTCCTACCCTTACCCCAGCCCCTGAAAGCACCAGAGGTCACTGGGTAGGTTCAGTGTCTTCACTCTTACCCTCAATATAGATATTATCAACTAATATCTATAT
Organism: Pteropus alecto; assembly: GCF_000325575.1. Taxonomy (NCBI): domain Eukaryota; kingdom Metazoa; phylum Chordata; class Mammalia; order Chiroptera; family Pteropodidae; genus Pteropus; species Pteropus alecto. The sequence goes on along the minus strand of NW_006432451.1, from coordinate 2,827,182 downwards.
ATAATACCATGTCCTACTTCTTAGTAAACAAAATAAACTAAAATAAACTCTGGACAAGGGTTTGGTTCTGCTCTTGGATCGACTCAGTATTCTTTAGCCCCATGGAATCTGTGTATATGTAGATACATTTTTAAGACTTTCTTGGACATTTTCCATGGTCATTTGTGCTACTCTCACCAATTATAGTGACAATCCTGGCCTTCCGATTCCTTTGGTGTGATGCCCTACACACAGTGAACTTTCAATCAATATTGCTTACTGGTGATCAACTCCTAGATATACAGAGATGAGCCTACCATCATCCACTCAACCAGATAATAACTCCTTTGTAGCAAATAAAATAATGAACCATTTTATAGCAAATTATCCTCCACACTACTCTTTTTGGAAGACGGGTTTATTTTTCTTTGTCACAAGCCTCAAGACAACTTATGGAAAGACACCAACGACCTTTACAAATGATTCCAAAGGGCCTTTCTGTGGTTTGTGGTGGAATGTAAGCTATCATTCATTATCTGCCTATGTCTCCATACCAAATATCATCTACTTAAAAAAAAAATATCTGTGCAGCTCACCTGGAATTAAACTCCTCCATGAGGGCTTTGGTTATGCGTTTCAGCTTATCCACAAACTGAGGCGAGCCAAACAGAACACTGCCAGAGAAACTACTGGCCACTAGCAAAACTGAGGCCAGGATGGTTAACTGGTGCAACTGGGACTCCAGTTCCTGCAGCCGCGTTCTATCCATCAGCAGTGTCTGAGGAAGCAGGGAAGGACAGGCTGTCAGGAGAGGAGGGTCCTGGTGGAAGTCCTGAATGCAAAACAACAGGGTAATGCCCCACATAGCCCTACCTCAGGGAACTCTTCATTTTCAGGGTCCCAGAGAAGAAGGTTCAGGAAGCCCTGGGACAGCACCATAGCGGGGCTGAGGGGCTCTGGGTTGTTGGCTGCCTCATTGAGAGAGGTGCAGGCCACACTGGAGGAGTCAGGAGTGTCAGGGCAAGTTGGAGGCAGCATGGTGAGGTCTGCTACCGCTTGGGTGAGCCATTTGGTGGTGTGATCGAGGAGGCCTGTAACAGGAACAGAGTGTGTAAGCATCTTCGGCATCTGCATCCCTGAGGCTTCAAGACTATGGTTCTTTTCAAAATATACTCCTAATCAATAAATAAATGATTTGGGGGGTGGGGGTGTCTTTATGTCTTAGATAACTAACTGTTCCTTCTCCCTCTCCCTACTTGAGAAAATTTTTGTTCCTTAAAAGAGACAGAATACCCCTTAGCATCATAAAAGTCAGACCCAAGGTCGTACCTCCGCACACCTGCCCTCAAATTATATACATACTAGGCTGCTTGTTGAGAAGTTCCTGGAATTTAGCCCGTTCATGCTGGATGGAATGTTCCTGTAGGTGGGGTTGAAGGCTCTGGATAGTGTAGTTCACCATGTCCATTTTCATCAGGCCCAGAACCTGGAAGATCCCTCTAACATAAAGAGAAAATAGAATAGTTATACTATACAAGGAGTCATTAAATCACTGTATTGTAGAATTAGAAGGGGCTTTAGAACTAACTTAATCTTGCCTCCTAAATTTACAAAAGATGACATGTGGCCCAGTACCCAAGGCCCAGAGTGAGTGGCAGAGCTAGGAACAGATAAGTCTCTGGACCTTGAAGCCTATGAGCTAGATATCTTTCCACAACAATCATTCTGTTGTCTCTTTAAAAAGGTAGTCAGTGGGAAAAAACACCAGTATGCTAACAATTCTCTCTGGGAAGTGGGATTATAAGAGATGCTATTTCACTTTTTTTAACTTTCTGAGTCTTGGTTTCTATAGCTAGGAAATAGGGGTAGCCTCCCACTCCTGTCCCCTCGTATTGCGTGAACTACGATGAGAAAACTTGGGAAAGTGATGTTTGAACTCCTTGGAAAAAAAGATCACATATACTAATGTTTTATGGTAGGATGGTATACAGGGGGCCCAAACAATCTAAGGAAAACTAAAGGGCCCTGGCAAGGCCATCTTTGGAAAAGGAAAGCTAACAGGCCAGAGAGAAAGGAGTTTGTCAGGTTTTCAACAGGGAAGAGCCAGCCAACACGGGAGCTTTCGTCCAGTGTCCCGCCCAGCTTTTCCTTGCCCAGGGATCAAGTTTCACACCTCAGTAACCAAATAGAGTCTGTAACGTTCTCTAGTTTCTGGACTGCTTCATCTCGAACTGGTGCACACAGCAACGTCATGGTGTTGAGAATGTACTTAGAGAGATGCGGGACATTTAGGGCCCCATGTTCTGCTTCCTGCCTAAGGAGGTCCATGTCCAGAGCTTCTTCGATCTCATTTCTTAGGCGGTTCTGGCGTGGTAACAGCAGTGACAGCAAGATCTACCCAGGAAAGAAAAGTCAAAGAAGGAGTTGCATTCCGTTTAGAGCCCCAAACTTTCTCTAATGGACAACCCTTTAGATAAAGATATGCCAGCCTGTGTCTTTTAAGGATCAAGATATCGGGTTCCTAAATTTCCTAAGGAGTTCTATTTATCTTTGTTTAGGGGACAAGTAATAGTTCAAGGCTTTAGGAATTCAATTATCGCAATAATATACCATTTTCAGGGCAGAAAGAGATGAAGAGATAAAGGAGTGTGGTAAAAAGAAACACAGGTGCAACAAATTTAAAATACATACCATTACATGGGAATGAGGAACTCTTCGTTTCAAAAAGCAGGCATTTTTGAAATTTTACTTCAAAGGGCAAGGATAAAATAGGCAAGGGGACTGTTAAGAGTAACTGGAAATAGCTTGTTAACCCAAAAACATAAGCTCCCTATGATCAGAGACACTCCTTTATCTCTGTGCCTCTGTAATATACAAAACATGGTGGGGGGCAAGGGCTGGGATTCAATGAACATTTGTTTAACTGAATGGAGTACTGGTGTTGTCATAGCAAGATCCCATCTGTTTAGCTTCATCTTGAACAAATAAAATGCAAGTTGCTCCTTATTATCTATTTAAATGGTAAACTATGCCAGTTATCAATTTGGAGCCTCTCAGTTCCAAGTCTACCCTTCAGTGCCTACTCTGAAAATGGAGCCAGACCCTTTATATATTTTTGCTTTGCTGGCTGGCACAATGTTAAGTTTTGTTAGTAGAGGATGCTAAAGAGGTCCTCCTTCTTGGTTCTGGTGTGCTCCACCTCAGCAAGCTCCCGCAGCACCAGCTTCTCTTTGTTCAAATTACTGCCTAGTTTCTTTCTCCTGACTGGACCCTGACTGATACAAAATTGGTACCATGAGTGAGGTTCAAATTCAAATGGCTATATGTCCACTGGATCTGATGAGCAGGAAGTAGCAAGTATTTTAGATGCCTTAGAAAGACATGCGAACTAGAGGGACAGATAATCCCCACAAAAATTCAGTGGCCCTTCACCTCAGTGAAGTTGCCCAAGCTTCAGTGGTCTAGACCTTGTCAAGCTATCCCCTCCGAGGTGAAAGACAAACTGCTGTACCTCAAACCACCCACCATGGAAGAAAAAGACACTTAAAGGCCTTTTTGGGTTTTCAATGCGACCTACACCACATTTGAGTTTTATGGATGAAAAAGGGGCTCTGTGATCAATCTACAAGTCAAGTGACAGAAACTAACCTCGCAGGGTGATCTGATCATAATTGCTAACTCGGAAGGTCATGGGGTAGTCACCACTGAGGCATATAACTTCTTTAGTAAAAGGTTTCTCTTTGCCTTAAGCCAGCCCTGTCCATTGTTCTTATGTATCTAGGTTAACACATCCTTGAAATGCCAGAGTAATCCTTTTTCAGGACCCCTCAAGGGAGTACGTAATCAAATCATGTTAAATATAATCTTCCTTACATTCTCTCATTCTAAATGTATAAAACAAACTGCAAAAAAAAGTAAAATAAAAGTTAAAAAATAAAAAATAAAAGAAACTGCAAAACTGTCATCCTCTGGAGCACTGAAGATCTTGCTTCCTGGCATGTTGTCAGTTTGGCTCAAATAAACTCAAACTCTTATAAAAATTCTTCACAGGTTTAAATGTTCTTACCTGACACTCATTTAGAGTCACTCACGAGGTTGCCAATTTCAAGTGGAACCAGAGCCAGAGTAGGCTCTGCCCCAAGTTCAGGCTGCCATACAAGCCACTCTACCACTTGAGCCTTATGACCCAGCAGGTTCAATGATATCTGAAGCATTTATGGCAAGTAAGGATGACACAGAGAGCCTCTGGCAAGTACCAGTAGCAGCATCACAACACAGATCTCTAGGATTTTGGAGTAAATCTATACCCTCTTCTGAAGATAACTATTTGCCTTTTGAGAAAGTGTCTGGCTTGCTCCTAGGCCTTGGCAGAAAAGTAAACACCTCATCACAGGACCCTGGGTGACCACATGGTCTGAGCTTCCCTTGTGGAACTAGGTGTTTGTTGTCTGATCTACATAGCTATAAGATTGGACAATCCAGGAGTTCAAATGTGTGTAGAAGCGTGCACATGAAAGCTCAGTGGCCGAAGGAGTGGAATGTGACATTTATCAATTTCTCTCTCAGCTCCAAATCCATTCTCTTTTTCTCTTCTCTGAAAAAACGAAGTCCCTTTAGTTTTCCTTTACCAGATGGTAAATTTTAAGCTTCATCTGTAGAAGACACTATTAGTTTTCTGTGCTGCATAACAAACTTAAGAGAGACTTAAAACAGCATATACATTTATTATCTCACAGCTTTAACTGGGTCTTCTGTTCAGGGTCTCACAGGCTATACTCAAGGTGGTGGCTGTGCTGCAATCTTATTTGGAAGCTTGACTGGGGAACAATCTGTTACCAAACTCATTCAAATTGTTGGCTGAATTCATTTCCTTACAGCTGTATACTTGAGGACCCCAGCTTCTTATTGAGTGTCAGTGGGACGCTGGTCCTAGAGGCCACCTGCATTTCTTTGCCATGCGGCCCCTCTCCATAGGCAGTTCACAACATACCTGTTTGCTTCATCAAGGCCAGCAGGAGACTCATTCTCTTCAGGCTGCTAAGACAGAGTCTTACATAATGAAATGTGACATCTCATCACCTTTGCCATATTCCATTGGTTAAGAGACAGGTTACAGATCTTGTCCACACTCAAGGACAGAGAATTATATCAGGGTGTAGATCACTGGGGGGTTACCTTCGGGTGTGTCTATCACATGCTAGAAAGACATTACAAAAGGCAAAAGCTTTTCTTTCTGGTTCTGGAATGCTCACTTGGCAAGCTCCTGCAGTATGCGTGGCTTTGCTGGCAGCCAGCTTCTACAGCCTGAGTGGCTTCTCTAGTGCCAGGCTCCCGAAGCACAGATGGGTGCTCCAGCACCTAGCTCCTGCAGTGTACGGTGGCCAGCAGCACACAAAAGCCAGCAACTTCCCCTGGCACAGCTTTGCCCTCTAAAATGAGTCCTTGGGAGTCCTACATCAGCCCTAGGGGTATAGTGGGTTCTTCTTATATCTGATATACCAGTATTCTTTAGAGTTCTCTTTGCTTCTTACTAGTCCAAAGACACCATTTCTCCAATTCCCTGTTATAATAATTTTTATAACAAAACTTCCTTGTTGAAATTACTGTGTGACTTCTATCTACTGATTAGATTCTGTCTGATTCATGGATCATGCTCAGTTAGGATTTGCTAGCCACTGACATTCAAATGAACTGGAGATGTCTAGGAACTTTATATCTACAAATGGAAGGTTGGTCACCTACCTCTTTAATTTCTTTTAGAAGTTCAAGAGCACAGCTGAAGTCTGGGGGAGTAGCTGATAGCTGCTCTTTAAGATGATCCCAAAAGGCATTGTGCATTTTCTCCTTGACCTTGCCTTCCAGACTGTAAGAAGGTTAAATAAGTGAATTATTTTCTCTATCTAAAAACTGCCATAAGGTCATTATTTCCTAAGCCCCAAATACCCTCTGATATCATAGAAGACCATTATACTGACAGGGGAAGGCCAGAAACTGTATTTGAACTGCAACAGAGTTGAACAAGCTGGGGTTATACTTGGGTGTCAAAGGCATCAACAAAACCTCTCAGAAGTGCTCCTTACAGTTCCAGAACAGCGCTTCCTATGCAGCAGGGAGAACCGTGAGCTTTTAGCACTGATTTTGCATCTAGCTTAGTTTTCATTTATGTATAAATATAGCAATAAACTAAATGATCTTTCATTTTCTTATAGACCTAAAATGAAAGAAAGAATTTTCCTTCTTTGGCAATACCTGAATACTCATATTTATTTATTTCTAAATCAGTAGGTCTAAAATTGAATTCACTCTCTTCCCCCTACAAACTTGTTCCTCCTATATTCTCAGTCTCAGCGGTATCACCATGTAGCCAGTCATGGAAGCCAGAAAGATCTGTCTTTTTTCTCCTTAGAAAATCAGGAGAAGTAAAGGTAATTCAATCTAGAAAGGACAGTCTTTTCAACAAATGGTGCTGGAACAACTGGATATCATATGCAAAAATATGACTCTAGACACAGATCTTATACCTTCCACAAATGGATCATAGACCTAAATGTAAAATGTGAAATTATAAAATTTCTAGAAAATAACAGAAAATCTAGTGACCTTGGGCATGATAATTACTTTTAAATACAATACCAAAAACAAGATCAAAGAAAGAAAACATTGGTAAGTTGAACTACATTAAAATTAAAAACTTCTGGTCTATGAGAGACACTGTTAAGAGAACAAGCCACAGACGATCTTTGCTAAACACATATCAGACAAAGGGCTGTTATCCAAAATATACAAAGAACTCCTGAAGCTCGATAAAATCCAATTTTAAAATGAGAAAAGACCTGAACAGACACCTCAGCAAAGTAGATATACAAATGGCAAATAAGCATGTGAAAAGATACTCATCATTATATATCCTTAGGGAACTGCAAATTAAAATAAAGATGAGATACCCCTACTCCAAAATCCAAAACACTAACAACACCAAATGTTGATGAGGATGTGGAACAGCATGAACTCTCATTCATTGCCGGTGGGAATGCAAAATGATACAGCCACTCTGGAAGAGGGTTTGGCAGTTTCTTACAAAGCTAAACATACTCTTGCCATACGATCCAGCAATCATGCTCCTTGGTATTTACTCAGGCGAGCTGAAAACTTATGCCCACACAAAAACCTGCAAATGGAGGTTTATAGCAGCTTTATTCACAACTGCCAAAACTGGGAAGCAACTAAGGTATCATTCTGTAGGTGAGTGGATAAACTTACAGACAATGGAATATTAATCAGTGCTGAAAAGGAATGAGCTAGCAAGACCCTAAAATACATGGAAGAATCTTAAATGCACACTGCTAAGTGAAAGAAGCCAATCTGAAAAAGACTACATACATACTATATGAGTCCAACTATAGGACATTCTGGAAGCCTATGGAGACAGTGGTTGCCAAGGATTTGGGAGGGAGAAAGGAACAGAAGGATGGATAGGTAGAGAACAGTGGACTTTTAGGGCAGTGAAATTACTCTGCATGATATAGTAATGGTGAATATGTCATTATACGTTTTTAAAACCCATAGAATGTACAACACAAAAAGTTAACCCCAAAGTAAACTATTGACTTAATAAAGATGTGTTAATACTGGATAATCAATTATACAAATGTACCACACTAGTACAAGATGTAAATGATAGGGGGAACTGTGCACAGGGGAACTCTGTACTTTCTGATCATTTTTCTGTAGAACTAAAACTACTCTTAAAAAATTAAGACAACTGAAAAAACTACAGGAATTATTTTTTTCTCTGAATGTTTATTTAAATGATGTCTTCGTCCCACAGAGTTAGACTAATAAGAAGAAAAAGAACTATTTGAAAATTCTGAGGCTGTATCTAATAATTTCCAAATAGCTATTGGTTTTCTTGAATTAAACATCTCCTCCTTTAAAAACAAACAAACAAACAACTAACAGTAGTACTGCATGCTCCTTGTAAAAAGAAAAAAAAGCAATACAAAGATGAATAAAACAAGTCAAAGTTCCTCTGTCAACACACAAATCTCCATCATCAGAGGTAACCAACTATAATCTAATGGTCCAGTGTACACTGGAATTGTTCTTAACTCTTCTCCTATTTATCGGTCTATCCCCAAAGTTGCATCAGTTTTGATTCTTAAATGTCTCTGGAATGTATTCTTTCCTATTATCATCTCTTACCTGGACTACTGCCATAGTCTATTAACTTGCCTCCCTGCCTTCGGTTCTGTCTCTTTCTAATCAGTAACTCCACCAATTCACTCTAAAATCAATGATTTTTCTAAGATGCAACTGCGTTCATGATATCATGCCTATTTAAAGTCCTTTAAGGGCTTTCCATCACTACCAGCATAAATGGCTTATACTGTATAACCCTTCCTGATAGTACTCTGCCTCCTTTCTAATTTATCTCCTCCTACCTCATAATATCTTGTGTTCAACTATACCAAGCTGTTTGTAAAGAACACAGCATATTCTACCACCACTCTGTGCCTACAACATGTTTCCTCTGCTTGGAGCATCCTTTTCAACCCATACCACTTGGAAAGCACCTGTTCATCCTCTAAAACTCAATTCAAGTCTTCATGGGCAAAATCTTCTTCCATGGGCAAATCTTCTCTGATCCTCCTTAGGCAGCTGATTACTCTCATTAAACTCTATACACACACCTATAAGTTAGTTTATCAGTCACTGTCTCCCCTATGAAAGCTTCCTGATAGCAAAGACAGTGCCTTACTTGTCTATAGCTACAGCTACGGCTATATCTCTCCCCAGCACTCAGCATTTTCTTGCCACATAATAAGGACTCAGTAAAATGCCTGATGAATGAATGCCCAAACATCCTTTAGGATCCCACAATTGTAATTAATGTCATCTTATGAGCCTAAAGTAAGGCCAACTGCCAATAATGAATAAATTCTATTTCAACCTTTTTCCAGGGATAAATTCTGTATGACCTTACTTGAAAATCCAGCTCTGAATAGTACTGTTTCCCCTGCTTCGTTTCTTTCTTTCTCATTTCCTCTACTCCCCACCACCCCTCTAGCAGACCTTCACTCTCCCGGTTTCATTTTTCTTTTTTCCTGCCAGCAACAAACATATCTAAGCAATGAGGCACTAGATCTGAATTTAGGTGAAAACCTGTTCCCGGAGGAGCTATGCTTGGTATGGACACCTACTGGCACCAGGCAAGGGCAAATGAGAGCATGAAGACCCAGGTAGCAACTTGTGACAGAGAAGAGTACTTTAGTAACAGATTCCCTGAAGTTGCCAAATAACAAAAGCATTTAAAAAACCTGACCAATCACAAGCTGCCATTTATTTGGCTATTGGTGGGAAATTAGAACTGTTTTAAAATGTAAAATCTGATGGTGAATTTACCCACTTAACTGCCAATAAGCCACCAGAGCCATTCAATTCGTACTTACTGAAGGGTTCTATTTATTTATTGAGATGTGAACAGAACCGAGAAGAATCAAAAAAAACTTGTTCAAGGTGGGTGAGTATTATATATCAACAGGGTTCTGGTCCTAATTCATAAATTTACCTGATTATGAAACCAGGAGAAAAAAAAAAAAGAGTTAAAAAATGCCACTACAAGAAAATTAACCTTTTAATCTGTACCTGTCTAATCTGTGATTACTTAAGAGAGTAAATGATAGGAGCTATGTGTAGGCAGCTGATAAAATGATCCCAAAGATATACAGTTCCTGGTGGTATTCACACCTTGGTGTAATTCCATTCCCTGGAGTGTGGGCTGATTTAGTGACTCCCTTCTAGGGAACAGAAAGTAGCAGAGGCATGGGTTATCACTTCTGAGGTTAGGTAACAAAAAGACTGTAGTTTCCATCTTGGGCACTGACTCTCACACTCTCATTCTCCTGCTCTTACTCTGAATAAGGAAAGCCAGCTGCCATGTTGTGAGCTGCCCTATGGAGAGGTCCAAGTGGCAAGGAGCTGAGGGAGGCTCTGGCCACCACTCAACAAACTGACCGCAACATTATGAGAGACCTTGAGTCAGAGGCACACAATTAAACCATGCCCATATTTCTGACCCACAGAAACTGAGATAATGAACATTGTTTCAGCTGCTGAGTTTTGGAGAAATTTGTTATGCAGCAATAGACAGCTTACTCCAGGGTACCTCCTCCTCATCTGTCAGAGAAGATCTGAAATCCACTGTTTATATTTTATTGACTGGGGTCCCGAAGTGAACATTCCAACAGTTGCTTTGGTTTATTCACTGATTAAATAACATTTGCTTCTTGACTCTCTGATACTAATAAAACTGATTACTCTTCTGTTTACGTTGTTGAGACCTCTTAAGGCTTATATTCAAACATTGATCATACTATTAAATAAAAATGCTTCAAGTCTGGTCCAGAACCATTAGTGCTAAATACCTAGGCCAGGATGAAAAAGAAAAAAGGGAAAATTAGGAGCCTGTACCTGCTCTGAGGTAAAACCTCTTCCATGTGGAAATCACGATTCATCCCAGTCTCGTTGCTCATCTTGGAAACGTCATTAACTGTATCTATCAGACCTGTGACAGAAAGAACTACGGTATACAACAGTGAACCCACACAAGTCTGAATTTCTGTTTTATTCAGAGATTCACTCTACTGAGTAGGCCCCAAATTTGAATTCAAACTGATATTACACAAACTCATTCAACCATTCCAATCATATACGTTCTGAATTCCAGGCCCTGTGACTGTGCCTCTCACAGTAGTCAAGCATGGGGGTAAGGAAGGACAAAGTTATTTTATAAAAAACATAATGTGAAACTGATTAAAACTTTTCTCTTACAAAGTAAATTAAGCAGCAAAGAAACAATTTATTCACAAAATAAACATTTTTTATAATAAATAAATATTATGATTCCACACTTCTCTTCCTGCCTCTGAGAGTTAAATTCTCCACACACATAGTACTGAATGGTGCCAATGTCATTTGGTCTTCTAAAGCAGTAGTTCTCAGATTTTAGAATTTTGCAGCATAATTAAATTTTCAAAAAGATTCTGAGCAACTGACAACTTGCCAGTTTTTTTTGTTTGGCCAAGTATGGACAGTGAAACATGCAAATAAGTGAATTAAAAAAAATCCACTCTACCACTACCAAAACCGTCATTTCATAAAAGAAAGAATAGTGCAACCTCCAAAAGAGCAGAAAGGGAATAGTGTCAGAATAAAGAGTAATCCTTTAAATAGAATCGATGTAGCTTGAGGAAAAATTCATTATAATATCTTTATTTCATTTTACTAAATATTGCTGAGAATTCTGTCACAAACCAGCATTTGGGAACCACTGTTCTAAGTTTTTATTAAAGACCTAGCTGATACCATTTTCACGTAATAGGCATGTATGGTAATTATAATGATTACTTGGCATATAAAACAAAGTTGCACACATAAATCATATTTTCTCACTTTCTTTCAATGAAGCTTTATTCGTTCACAGGAAAGTATTTGGCTCCAAGATGTGGAGGAGATATAAATAAACTAAGATCTGGCCACGACTTGATCATTGTTGAAGCGGCATGATGATTAAATGGGAGTTCGTTAGATCAGCCTCTCTGCTTTGTAAACATTAAAGTTTTCCATTACTAAAAAGATTTAATAACGTAAAAAGGAAAAACTTATTGTAGAAAAGAGGTTACACAGAATGCCTTTGTTCTTAGAAGATACATGATGAAGTTTTTAGAGGTAAAGTCATGACTCATACTCTCAGTAAGAGAAAAAAATAGAGAGAAAGCACGCACAACGAGTCTCTGCTTAGGTAAACATAAAGGTGAATTGAACTTTAGGTGGATAGCTGAAGTTCCCTTTTTGCAGCCTCTCCAAAGTCTTTAGTTCCAGCCAAAATGGTAAAACACAGTTAAATATGTAAATGGACTTACCACTAATTCACTAATTTGAAATGAGAACTAAAAGAAAATCTTCAGAGACTGAGCTATAGCAGCTTATTGAAGACTGATGAAAATATTATACACAGAAACACTTTCCAACTACAACAAACCAAAGTTCGCAGCCTGCTTTGACGAGATTGTTTTGTTGGTCACCATAGCACTATGCAACTGCAACAGCTGTAAAATTCAGGAGAGGGTTCAAAGAGAATTTAGAAGTAAAATGCAACTGAGGTAGATTTAAAAAATCCATATCCCAAGGACAAAGAAATTTTTAAGATAATATATAACATCTAAAATTAAAAATTTATTTTCTCGAAAAGAGGAATTTGGTATTTTGTGCAGAGTTGTTTTACCTATGGATTTATTTAAATAGCCATCTCAAGAACTTAAATTGTTTTAATTGTATTTACAAAAAAAAATGACTTTCACCCCACATCGGGTTCATATCTACTGAATACCTATTCCAAATAGGGATTACGAAGCACCCAATTTGCCACTTTAGTGACAGTCCGTTAACCAGCAGCGACCCCACGTGGCTACAAGAGAAACAAATATAATTCAGCTTGGTACCATGACCTTGAAATAATTTTTCCCATTTCAATCTTCAAGAATGTGCCTAAGTCTTCAGATTGATGACTGGTTAAATTCTCAGGAGATTATAAGAGAAGTGCAGGGTGAATCCCAGTGAGACTAGACCAACCAAAGTAACCTTGAGCCCCAACAGGAACATAAAAGAACATCTACTATAGTATAAGAGCCCAACAATGAGCTCAGGGCAGTATGACTTCTTGAGACAATGAAGCCCAGGAAGAACACAATCTGGGGTCATTTGGGTTCTTTAAAATCCCATCTGGGGTCATTTGGGTTCTTTAAAATCTACCGCAGATGTCTCTCATTTTCTACCTACGAATTCAAAATGCAATAACAACAAAGATGGCTTTGAACTGACTCAGCTTGAAATCTTGCCAGATTCAAGTAATCACGCTTAGGTCACTTCTTGCTCTAGGACCAAAAACTCTTTGAAGACTTGTGGTCAATAGGGGGCCTAGAGATTGGGGTGGAGGGGAGAAGAAGGGAAAACCATAAGAAGAGAGAGAGGATGGAGAACTGCGGAGCCACAGAGGCTGCTGGCTCTTAAATGGCTCCTTCCAACCTGACCCACACTAAGCATCCCTGAGGGGAGACAGGGCCGCCAGGGATGAACCTACGGGGAGGATGGTCCTCGAGGTTGCTCTTGTCCTCCTGGGTCGGTCCTGGTGTTTCGAGCTTACAGGGGCCGCTCTCTGCATCGCCAGGGTCCTTCAGGGGCACATTCTCCTCGATGTACAGCATTTTGTTGACGGAACCTGGGTGGGGGAGAAATGGCACGTTGTTGACGTCGGGGCAGCTGGGCTCTCCAACTGCCGAGAGATGACTGAGGCCCGGCCCGTTGCGTCCGACCTGAACAACCCAAAAGAGGGCAACTTCAAGGTCGCTCAGGGGACAGACAGGAACAAAGGAGCCTGGAGGAGGAGAGACGAGAGATCAGAGTGAAGTCCAGCATTAGACGCGCAACAAGGACACTGAGGCCAGGGGAGCCGTGGCACAGGGCGGGCGCGCGGGGCAGGGCCCTTCCTCCGCCCACTGGATGACCTCCTCGCCCGAAACGCCCTCCCCAGGCCCGCTCGGTTCCGGGCCTCTCACCTTCTCCCTGGTGACCGGCCCCCTACTCCCGAGTGGGCGCTGTGGCCGCGCAGCCTCAAGCTCGGGCTGTACCACCGCGGCGGGGCGGCGGGGGCGCGAGGCCGGGAGGGGCCAGACGGCGACGCGCAGGCGACGAGGCCGACCCCGCGATCACCCCTGCTCGCGACGCCACGGGCCCTCGGTGGGAGAGTCCGAGATTTGAAAACAAACCTTTGCCCGTCTCCTGGGGCAACGGGGCGGGGTCACGTGCTGGTCTCAGAGCTCGCAGCCCGCCTGGCACCTGGGGGTAGAAACAACGGCTCATGACTGGGTCGTCGTGGGTGCGAAGCGCCCTCCAGGCCTCTGATTCCATGGTCGCTGGGGCCTGCCCGTTCCTGACATCTCCCGCCCCCACGACAAAGATCACCTGGAACTACTTAGGAAGGGAAGGAGCAATATGTTTTCTTTCTCTCTAGGCTGTTTCAAATCCTGGGAAGCACAGAACCACACCCAGGAGGGTTATTGCTTTAGCACATTCTGGGCACATTAAGAAGGGCCCCTCTCTCATTCTACAGGTGTGGAAACCTAGAGACTTGGTTCTCCCAGTTGCTGCTGGTCAGCGGGAGGCCTGCGGGCTGGGAGGCAGTGTGTGCTCATCGGTGACCTGGTGCTGGGCCTCCAGCTAACTGGCTCCAGGTCACGGGCTTTTTCTCGGTCCTGGCTGTTTTGTTGCCCCTGAAGTGATGTTTGGACCTGGAATGACACCCACTTCCCCTCCAATCCCTGCACTTTCGGGGAGGGCGGGGGTTGGGGGTGATATGAAAAGGAAGTTTCCACTCCATATTTTCCCATCCTTCTTTATTACTCTGACTTGATTTCTTACCATAAAAGCCTACTTTAAAAATAAATAAATAAATAAATAAAGATGAAAGTATTGCCTGTAAGAAACTAAGTTCTCATTATAACCCTTGCCTTGTTAGTGTGGAATGTGATTTTTTTTTCTTGCACAACTTGTGCATTTTGAAAGGAAAAATGAAGTGTCCCAAGAACATTTCTGCTTAAGAAAGTCCACTCAGCTCTGAGGCTCAGGCAGTTATGAGGGGAATGACCTAGTAAAGTTGCTGTTTAGCCAGAGAGTATCTCAGAGCAATACATACTAAACCTGCCCCTTATTCCTCACCCCTTCCTGATATTTCCCTCGGATGTCAACTATGAAGCAGGCTAGCCTTCACCACAACCTAGGAGAAGTGGGAGGAACTTGTATGACTTCAGCAAGAAGTTCAATGAAAATATGATTCTTCGTTTTTACATAAGGAGATATTTAGGTTAGGTTGTTGATTTCTTTTTTTTTTAAATCCAGAACTCTATTTGGAGTTTTTATTTCTGGGAGAAATTTTCCAGAATGACACAAGTTCTTCTCCCCACAAAAAGTGGCATTGCCATAAAACTCTCCCTGCTGATGCCTGAAATTACTCAAACAGGTCATTCATATACATTACACAGCCTCTTTAAGTGTCTTTTTAATACCCGCATTCTCTGGAACGGGCAGTGGGGACAGTAGGAAGATATAGTGGTGTGGGAGCACATGGTGGGTGTGGGGGAACTGAAACCAGAAGAGGGGTGAAGGATGAGGTAGGAGAGAAATACAGAATTAGTGTTTTCCCAGAGTCAGTCCAGGGGCAGTATCTCAGGATCTTTGTCTTTAATATACCAGAACTAACTAGGCAAAGTTAAAAGCTGAGGGAAATAGAAAGATGATGTGAGAGATATACCCTCCTTGCCTTTGGGGTCTTAGTTAATAATAACTGATTTTTGTTTAATGATTTACGAAATGCTTTTACATTGCAAATCCATATGCTCTGTACACAATTCTACCTGTTCAGTAGGCAAGATGGGTGTTATTTTGGACCATTTAATAGATGAGCAAATAGATGAACAAAAATCAGAGCGATTTCAAGGAGTTATCAAAAGTCACATGGTGAGCAAATTCTTGACTCTTTGATGCAGGACAGGGCAAATTCAGGGCACGGGGCAGTGACGGGGGAGCGGCAGGACTGAAGCCCTGCACTGAGAGAGAAGAGGGTTCTTGGTGGAGCTTAAGAAAGAATTCAAACACACACCAAAGTTAAAGTCAAAAGGAAAGTTTATTACAGAAGGGGTAATGCTCCATAGACAGAGCATGGTCTCCTCTCAGAGGCATAGAGTGAGAGACTAAGAGAGATTCAGAGAGGCAGAGACAATAGAGACGGGGACAGTGAAAGAGAGAGTGAAAACACGGAGAGAAACCGAGAGGAGGACACTGAGAGGGATGTGAGAGGAAGACACTGAGAAGGACCCTGAATGTTTGGAGAATTCACTTTAAATATCGGTCTTTAGTTCCTGTGAGTTACAGTTTAAAGACTTTGTTTACCCATTTTCCTTTGATATGGATAAACCTTGAGGAAGGATAAGATGTAGCACAAAAAGGTAAGAAGAATATGTAGCATGAAAGGCCTGCTGGTAATTCTCAACCTTTAATCCATAAGTTCCCTATGGTTTTAGCCACAGGGAATGAATGATTTTATTTTCTGTAGGGCACCACTTAAAGACTCTGTTTTTCTTATTTTTCCCTTCATGGCATGGGGAAATGTATCGTTAGCAATCCCAACAGAAATCTTTCTTTGTTCTGTAGGTCTCCTCCTGGTCTGGCCATAGGGCTGATCAGCATGTTGCAGTCTCTGAATATAGCTTGATTTAACATTTTAGTTCTCTTGCTTCCTCCCATTATCTTGCTCGTGTACTTTTTCTTCATTCACTCTACCTCCCTGACTCTGGCTGAGAAGGCTCTATAAACAACAAAATATAATTAACACATAATGGTATAGTAAGTACCATCGGAGAGCGGGGGGTACAAACAAGAAGTGCTGCTGGAGGTCAGAGAGATCTTCCAGTTGTTTGGATCAGTTCAAACTGTTCCAATACAGCCTTTAGCCAGGATCCTAAGCAAGAACTGATTTGGTCTTTGGAAACAGGTCACTTTTTCAGCCTGGCTTCCTCTCAACCTCAGACCGTCTTCAAACTCCCCTAATGGGTGAAAGTGAAGTTCCCCAAAACATCCATTATTTAGCGGGAATGCTCCTCCTGAGTAACTTAACACCTTTACCCTATTAAACTGCACATACCTCAAAAGACCCATAAGAAAACTAATCCTCACACAACCCAAGGACAGAAGTAAAAGGCCTATTTCCTCTCACACTGCAGTGTGCCCAAAGTTGCCCACCCTAGGGTTCCCCTTTTACATTAAGATATCATACCACTTTTATTTTCCATTCATAATATATCTATCTATGTTTGTTTTAACACTGTCTATTTGCTCTCCTCAAATCTTTGAGAATTCTTGTTCCAGAAAGAAGGGCTTCCTGTACTCGCTGGTACACCTCTATGTACTGCCCTGGATACATACACTCCAGTTTGAGAAGCAGTCTAAGACAATTTCAGGCCTATACCTAGAATTTTCCTACTCCTCCACCAGTTCCCCACATATATGAGTTTTAACCCAAACCCAATAGTGTAACTTATTCTCATTTGTTAAACATTATCTTGGGTACACTATCTCACCAAAGCAAATTATGCAGAAAGTTGGTCCCACCCACAAAGACGTTCTGAAAGAAGGGTGGGTAGAGACAAAGATGTAAGAGAAATACTCCCAGATGGCTGCAAGAGACACAGAACCACAGAATTTAAGAGAAATCCTGAATATGGATCTCTTTATAAAACAAAACAAAATAACAGCAACAAAAAACACCTCATTTTACAAAGCATCTTAGGCTCAGTGAGGTTACATGACTTGGCTAAGGTCACCACCAGTTTATGGAAAATTTAGGACTAGAACCCATATCATAGTCTGTTTATTCCATAATATATAGAGCTGAGCGAGAGTAAAAGCTAAAGAAAACTGTAAATGATAGGAGAGTATACTGGAAGATAAACAGTCAACTAAAGTGGTAGGGACTCATAAGTACAGGGTGGGACATTTAAATGGAACCGTTTGGAGTCATGTAAACCGGGACGGATTTCGTTATAGCCTCCCTTACGGTACAGAACCGCACGTCAAAACTATTTGCTTTAGTCTTTTGACATATGTGTTTTCTTCACAGAACCCAAGAGGACTGCGTGAGAAGAATTGGGGTAATCTAGGAGAAGTCCGGACGCAGCCCTTTGAAGCTCAGAGTGAAGCGTGGTAGATGGGGAAACCGTTACACATCTTTAAGGAAAAAGGGCTCAAAGAGAGGACCAAGAAGTTTCTGGCAGCAGCGTTGACTGCCTGCTTGTTCAGCCACATCTCACTCCACCAGCGATACTTAACAGGCCCTGCTCCTTCCTGCTTCCAGGTCTTTGCATATGCTGTCCCTCCTGTGTAGAGTGCTTCTCCCTTTCATTCTTCGGGTCTAGTTTATAAGGCCTAACTTCCTCAGAGAAACTTCTATAGCCCTCCGTTAGCTTCTCTCTGCTTTTTCCTCATAGCAGTCAATACAGTTTGTAAGTATATGTTTGTTTGCATAATTTATTGAATGTCTAACTCCCCTGTGAGACTAGAAGCTTTCTGAGAGCAAAGACTGTATGCATTTCATTCACCACTATGCCTGGAACATCGTAAGTACCCAATCAATAATTATAGATTGAACAAATAGGCACAAACAGAGGAGGCAGCAGTGCTGGAGGAGTGACACTGCTCCCCACACCCACCCTGCTAGTCAGGCAAAGTATGTCCCTGTGGACCCAGTTCGGTTTCCAGTGTCTTTCTCTTTTTTGTCTCATAGACATGCGTCCTTTCTCTATCTCCCCTTTGTCCTTAGCTTCCTGAAAGTCTTTCAAACCAGCAACGACAACATTCAAGAGAAAAGGAAGGACGTTCAGTTAGGGTCCTGTGACAGCGGTGTCCCCTGAACCAGAAGGTGGCAGCAGGGGGCAGTGGCACCATGGAAGAGTAATTTACAGAGTCAGGCTCCTGGTGAGGGAGTCTCAACGACTCAGTGACTCTCTCTCTCTCTCAAGCCAGGGTCAGCAGCAGCCCAAAGCCTCAAACACTGACTTTAAAAGTCTTCCTAAGAGCTGCATCTTTTGAGTCCCCAAAACAATCGCGCCTTGTGCCCCAGGACACGGTGCAAGTTACACACTTAAAGCAGTTTCCACAGAACCACATTCAGTTGGTTTTAAACTCTGGGGAAAGCTGGCAGCCTCTTTGTGGGTTTTTAAAAAAACTAGTTACAGGGACAATTAAACCTTTATGGGCCCCAGAATGTACCTATGCAGACATAAATAAGGATCATTCTTCATCACCGTAGAGAATCCACTTTCTGGCAACACACATATTTTTCTGCCATTGCAAGACAGAGTTGAGCTCATGTCTGAGAGCCTTTTTGATTAGGACAGGTGATGGGGGGGTCAGCACCAGCAGAGTTAGAACTTTGACCCTAAGTTTGGCACAGGCCCTTTCTTAAAATGGACACATCCCAGGCCTTGGGCTTAGCTGGTCTTAAATAAATCACAAACTCCGAAAGCCTTCCCAGAAAGCTGTCAGGATTTGAGGCCAAGAAACCCATCTTGCTCCCTCTTTGTGTTACTTTGGGCCAAAATAGTCCATTTGTCAAAGAGTTCTGACTCCTTCATTCCCACTCTTACAACACAATACAATGCATTCACATATTTATAGTGCAATGTCCTTGAATGGTCGGGATGATTTCTTTTAATGCAATAATATCATTAAATGCAGCAGGGGCTCTCTTCTTAAAGGAACCTTTGAGTAAACTCTTTTGTTAAGGGAATCAGTCTTTTGTAAGGGAAATCATCAACCACCAATTTGTTTTCCAGATCTGAGGTTTCACAGAGGAAATTTTCTTAAACCAAGCCCACTTTAGACGGTGGCCTGTACATTTTCTTTATTTTTCTGACTTTGGTAGAGACGAGCTTTTCCTGAAGAGACATTGTTGGGTGGGGATGAAGGGATCTCGAACACTTGAGAAATAAATCAGTTTCAATCATTCCCGTCATCTATAATTCTCTAGAACCACCAGCCTAAAGCAAAGTATAATAATCTCCTGACAAAGAATCCAGCCACTTAGATTTGAGGGCCAGTCTATTGAAGTCCGTTTCAAAAGAAATGCAGAGAAAAGGGTTTTTTAAAAAAATCCCTGTAGATTTTGTTTTATTGCGGTAAAATACATACCATAATATTCATCATCTTAACCATTCATACGTGCACAATTCAGTTGGATTAAACCCACAATGGCGTGTAACCATGACCACTACCTATACCCCTAACCTTTCATCATCCCCAATAAAAACTCTGTACCCATTAAACAATAACAACCTCCACCCCAGACTTCTATTCTACTTTTTGTCTTTATGAACAGAGAATAGTTTTAAACTCCAGTTTGACTTCAGGGCCTTGTTTGGGGCGTGGCGTGGTGGGAGGATGGGGACATTGCGGCCGTCCTCTTTTCACCTTGCGGACTCTTCCCAGTGCTGCTTCTCCACTCCCCTCTTTTCCTCCAACAGTGTCTCTCTGTGATGAAGGGGAGTTCATTTGAACGGTTTAAACTTGCAGAGTTGCTGCAGCCCCCAGCGAGAACAAAAGGAGGTCACTGGGTCTGAGTCTCTGTTACAAGCTCAGGAATGGCAAGAATTTTCTGACCTCAGTCGTGCGAGAAAGTAGGCACACGAAGAGCAAAATGGCTGTTTTGGTGTCTGAAGCCTGAATGTGCCCCTCCCCGCTTTCAGTGCCCTGTCAGCTACAAAGTTCCGTACCTGAGATCTGTCAGGGCTAAGAGAGATGGGAATGCAAGAAAAGTCATGGAGGGGGTTCCCTTGGGCACTCTCAAATTCTACACTCCGGAATTTCTCACACTGAAAAACACTGGCTAAATCACTCATGACCCCTGAGGAATTTACATCTCTTGTACCCATTTATGGCTGAGAGAGGCACACTCAGAATGACTCACGTCTTTCAGTTTGGGTTTTACTTTGCTCACAATACTTGGAAACTCTCAAAGAAGCGCTTCCCCCTTTCCCGA
>NW_006432451.1:2768751-2806487 GCF_000325575.1 Pteropus alecto | reverse complement strand
GAAGCTAGCTTCCCCTTCCCGACCTCCCCATCTCCTTCCACCCCGCCCCCCCCCCCCTCCCCTGCCAAGTGCACAACTCAGGATAACTGGAGACTTGGCTTATGAAAAGAATTTCTAATTGTTTCAAGAACTACCTTGAGACCCCCGCCTCACTTTCCCAACCCCAGGACTGTGGGCCTGCTGGGCCCTCACGACACCTAGGGCAAGGTGGTTCCATGACACAGCGAGACAGTGAGCCATGGGCGGTGGGAGGAGAACACCTCCAAAGCAGGAGGCCCGAATTCCTTCTGCTGCTCGCTCTGGTACTCTGAGCAAGTCGCTGCGCAACTCTGCCCTCGTTTTCCTCAAACTGGGTTGTGAGCGCCCTCCAATTATGAGGATGTCTGGGAAGCAGGGAGAGGAGCAAGGCTTTCCAATGTCGGGAATTCTTGAAACAGGAACAAAGCCCTTCATTTCCCATAGGTGCTGACATAACAGAAAGGATGGCTGCAGGGAGATGGAGGAGGAAATGTGGAGAAAAAGGAGAGAGGACAGCTGTATTTTAGGACAGGTTGAGAATGAAGTTTTGGTTGGATCTTTATGGAGAAATATTCAGCAGGCAGGTGGAAATAAGCTGCTGGAATTAAGGAGAGAGATCCAGACTAATAATAAGAGTGGACTCAGGAGTCATGGCTGTAGATGGAATAGTAATAATACCAGACAATACATATCAAGTGCTTACCATGTGCCAGGCCCTTGGGATGCCCTTCACATAGATGGGCTGCTATCATTCTCACAACTCTGTGACAAAGATGTTGTTTTTACACGCACTTTACAGATGAGGAAAACGGAAGTATCCTGCCCGAGATCACTCAGTGAATAAGTGGTAAGACAGGGACTTGAACCCAAGGAGTCTGACCTCGGAGCCCTTAACCAGTCTCTTATACCACCTCCTGAAAAAGTGGAGGTAGAGGAGCATAGGAGAAGTTGTACAGGTGGAGGACAGAACCTTGACAAATACCTTTAAATAGTACTGTTCCAGATCAACTATGACCTAAAATCAGATTCTGAGAAGATGAAGATGTGGGTTAGAAGCAAACTGCGAACTACCCAGGTCCATCTACTGAGACTGTCAATCAGACTGGCTCTGCACCTGTGAAATAATATCAAGCACTCACTATGTGCCAGGCACTGGAATAAGGGGCATCACGTATATATCTCATTTAGTCCTATCACAAATCCTACAAAGGAGATGTTATCATGACCATTTTCAGGAGAGGAAACTGAGATTCCAGAAGCTTAAGGGATTTACCCAGCTATTAAGTCTCAGAGCTGGGAACTCCAAGCCAAGCTGTGCGCTTCCAGGGCCAGTTCAAGGGTTGCCTCGCCCGAACAGGCTTTCCTGATTGCTCCCTCAACAGTCATATAGTGAACCCTCTGGGCATTTCTGGTATGTTTCAATAAGGTTTCTTTCTTGAACACTTTGTAGTTGAAACCAGTATTTGAAGTCAGTGCTTCCGGAAGTTGCTAGAGGGTTATCAACTGCCTTGAACCAATGTTAAAGTTTATTCATGCATATTTGAGTTAACTTAGAATAAAGCAGTGCCTCTCATTTTTGGTCCCTGAGACACGCCCAGCTTGTTCCTACAACACAGATTCCATGGAGAAGCATGAGTGGCCTAAGGGTAATCCCATCTCCGTTACAAGGAGGGGTCAGCTAGAGGTTTTCGACAACATTCTTCGTCACTCTACTTCATCACAGTCCTTTCAGGAAGGGAGTCTTTCCTCTGGACTTTGTCCTACCAGGCTCAGAGGCTAGGAACTGTCCTTAGTGGCCATCTTACTACCAGCTTGGCTACATTGAATCATGGAAGCCCAGCCTCCTGCCTGAGATTTCTCCGGCATCAAGCCAGCATATTCCTTATTGCTTAAGCCAGTTCGACTTGGGATGCTTGCAGCCCTCAACTCCCACTGAAATGCAGGCAGCATAAAGGCACAAACCATGTCTGCCTTCTTCATTGCTGCATCCCTAGCCCTTACCTCAGAATTAAGCATGGAGAGCTGATTCATTATATAGCTGAATGAATGAGTCAGAAAAACAGTGAATGAACCTAATATCATAAACTCAGAGAATGGTATAGCTGGAAAACACTTTTTAAATCATAGAATCAAGTCTTCTCTCGTTTCTACTCTGTGGTGAGAAAAGAAGGGATGTATTAGGAAAGTTAATAGTAGTAGTCCCTCTAATTAGGACAGATATCCTAAAGCGCCGTGAGAAGACCTTCGATCTGTGAGGCAAGCTTCCCAGAAGGGCTTTGTTGCCACGCCTAGTCCAAGATGTACAACAAGAAACTCATCCTTCAGGATAAATAAAACTTCAGCATCAGTGGATGATAAAAATGGGGACATGGTAAGAAAGATACAAATATTTATATTGAGAATTTTTTAAAGTACAAAATATCTTTGAAGGTAGTGGTTGGTTAATGTTTAATGTTGGCTCTTTTTCATGAATAAATTATGAAAAATACATGGTTATAACTCTATGGGCCTTTAGCACAAAGAGTGCATTTGCCTCCCTCTTTGGACATAGAGCTGAGACTGCCCGCGGCTTCCTCTGTGGGGACACATCTCTCTACAAAATTACAAAAAGGAAGATATGAGCATTGGTAGACTTCACGACTCCCTTACATTGCATTCGAGAGATCTTGTCTATACTTTTTACACAATATTTTGTTTCTTCTAAAGTCAACATTATTGAGATATAATTTTTGTGAGTAAAAGGTGCCAATTTTAAGCATACATTGCGGTGAGTTTTGACATATGTACCAGGTAAGCACCACCACAGTCAAACAGAATACTTCCATCACCTCCAAAAGTTTCCTTGTGCCCATTTGCAGTCAATATCCATCTCATTATCCCAGGCCCCGGACAACCATTGATCTGCTTTCTGTCACTATGAAAGACACTATTAGATTAATTTCATAGGTTAGTTTTACTCTTCTAAAACTTCATATAAATGAAATTATACAATATGTAGTTGTATTAGTTAGCTAGGGCTGCTATAAAATACAGACTAGGAGGTTTAAACAACAGAAATTTATTTTCTCACAGTTGGAGGAGGATCTTGGAAGACCAAGATCAGGGTGTTGACAATTTTGGTTTCTCCTGAGGCCTCTCTCTTTGGCTTGCAGAGAGATGGCTGTCTTCTCGCTGTGTCCTCATGTGGCCTTTTCTCTGTGGGGGCTCATCCCTAGTGTCTCCCTGTTTTTATAAGGACACCAGTCCTTTTGGATTAGGGCCTCACCCTTATGACCTCATTTAACCTTTAAAAGCCCTGCTTCCAAATACAGTTACATTGGTTAGGGCTTCAGCTTATGAATTTGGGGACACGATTCCGTTCATAACAGTAGTTTCTTATGTCTAACATCTGTGATTCAGTATATCTGTTTGATTCATCCATTTTGCGGCATTTGTCAGTAGTTTTTTCTTTTTTAATTCAGAGAGTAGTTTGTTGTATAAATATACCACAGTTTATTCATTTATTTATTGATGGATATTTGGGTTATTTTTAGTTTTTTACTATTAGAAATAAAGCTCCTATAAATACTCTAGTATGTCTTTTGGTGGACATATGTTTTCATTTCTCTCGGGTAAATACCTAGGAGTGGAATTGCTGGATTATATCGTAAGAATGTTTAATTTTATAAGAAACTGCCAAACATTTCTTAAAAGTGGTTGTCTCATTTTACATTTCCACCAGCAGTATCCAAAAGTTTCAGTTTTTACCAGTCCTTACCAAAACTTGGTATTATCGATGTTTGTTTTTAAGCTATTCTACTAAGGGTGTAATGGTTTCTCATTGTGGTTTTAATTTGCATTTCCTTGGTGACTAATAATGTTGAACATTTTTCCGTGTGCTTTTTTGTTACCCAGAGGTCTCCTATGGTGAAGTTTCTGTTCAAATCTTTTGCTCATTTTAAAAATTTGATTCTTGGTTTTCTTTTTTCTTTTTCTTTTTAATTCATCCGTATTTGTAACACCCTTTTGAAACAGAATGTGACTTGAACACTACCTTTCCATTCACAAAACTTGCTCTACTTACTTTCAAAGGGCTTTACGACATGCCTAGGTAGGCTTATAAATTTGCTACTCTAAACAGTACTTTTCTTTGGAAAACAAGCTCTATGGTTAGTTATTCCCATCAGGTTGGTCCAGTGTAACATACTAGAGGCCATACATGCAGTCAATAACTATAGAGGATGGAAGGTTTAAAAGATCCTAGCAGGTAAAAGTTGTTTTATCCAATGCTTTTCTTTTAAACATCATGGTATATCTTAGAACACTTCAGTGACAAAAGATTAGATCTCATAAGGGATCTGCTTGATAGCTAAATACTTTAGGACCCCACAGAGTTAACATTAGATTGTGTACATCTGTAACAAACATAATTTCAATCTGTTAAAATAAGCCAACATGAAACCAGAAAGGAAAAATTAGCTCTGCTTTAGTGCATAAGGTATCACAGTATCATACACTTAGAAAGAAATCTTATATTTCCTTTAAGTAGTTATCATCATGCCA
The DNA here is from genome assembly GCF_000325575.1 of Pteropus alecto. NCBI lineage: Eukaryota > Metazoa > Chordata > Mammalia > Chiroptera > Pteropodidae > Pteropus > Pteropus alecto. The sequence continues at coordinate 2,801,927 of NW_006432451.1, read as the reverse complement.
TTTTTAAATGTTAACCAAAAAAAAATCTTGAAAATATATTATCAGAGGGAATAAAGGTAAAGAACTCAACACGTGTACAAGCCATTCTTCAGGCATAGTTTAGTCTACCTCTTCCATGTGTGACGTGTTGTCGTCTCCTTCCAGGGGCAGCATCTCTTCAGTTACAGCAGCACAGCTATCGTCGGCCGTGGGGTCATCCTCATCAATACCTAGACCAACTTTGATCACTCTGTAGATCCTGTTAGCAGGGATCTGGGGATCTTCCAGACTGAAGCCAGATGACAGGAGTGCAGTTTCATTAATAAGGATGGCCAGGTCTTTCACAGACTTGTCATTCCAATCAGCCTCTGCCTTTTGCATAATGGTTGGATGATAAAATGGTTGGGGTTTATCTCCAGGTGTTACTTTGCTGCCATGTAACCTATTGTTGAATTGTCTCTTAGGGCTTGAGACTTCACGATTCTTTCCATGTTTGCTGTCCAGCCATGTGTGCATGTGACAATGCAGCATGGGAATGTCACCAATGGGTTTGACATGACCATCTTTTCTACTTTTTTCTCCAAGATGTCCTTCATAATTTTGCAGAGGTTTTCAAACTTTGTTTTTTTCTCTCCCTATTTCTTCTCTTCTTCATCTTCTGGAAGTTCCAAGTCCTCTTTGGTGACTGACACTAATGTCTTCCCCTCAAATTCCTTCAGCTGTTGGACGCAGTACTCATCAATAGGCTCGATCACATAGATTACCTCCAGGCCGTGCTTGTGAAGACATTCAACAAAGGCCGAGTTAGCTACCTGGTCCTTGGTCTTATCTGTGATGTAATAGATATTTTTCTCGTTTTCCTTCATTCTTGTGCAGTAGTCCTTGAGGGAAACCATCTCATCACCAGAAGCAGAGGTGTAGGATCTTAACAGCTCTGAGAGCTTCTTCCAATTTTGAGAATCTTCATGTATTCCCAGCTTAATATTTTTAGAGAACTGCTCATAAAACTTTTTGTGGCTCTCTTTGTCTTCTGCCAGTTCAGTGAAGCGTTCTAAGCATTTTTTGACCAAATTCTTTCTGATAATTTTCAAAATTTTGCTTTGAAGCAAAATCTCCTGAGAAATATTTCGAGGGAGATCCTCAGAGTCCACCACACCTCTGACGAAATTCACATATTCAGGTATTAGCTCTTCACAGTTATCCATGATGAAAACTCTGCGAACATGCAACTTAATGTTGTTCTTTTTCCTTTTGTTTTCAAATAGGTCAAAGGGAGCATGTCTTGGAACAAAAAGAATGGCTCTGAATTCCAATTGCTCTTCAACTGAAAAATACTTCACTGCCAAGTGATCCTTCCAGTCGTTCGTCAGGCTCTTGTAGAACTCCCCATATTCCTTATTAGGGATATCATCAGGGTTTCTGGTCAAAATAGGCTTTGTCTTGTTCAGCTCTTCCTGGTCAATGTACTTCTCCTTGATCTCTTGATCTTCTTCTTCTCATCACCATCCTTCTTTTGTTCTTCCTCTTCATCAGAACCAGCATCTTCTATTTCAGGTTTGTCCTCAGACTCCTTTTTTTCTTTCTCTTCCTCTTTGTCTTACTTTTCTTCAGCTTCGTCAGCACCGACTTCTTTATCACGTTCCTTCTCCACAAAGAAAGTAATGGGGTAGCCAATAAATTGAGAGTGTTTCTTCACATCTCCTTTATTCTTCTCTCCTCCAAGAGAGCAGTTTGGTCTTCTTTCAGATGCTAGACAACCTTTGTTCCGCGACCCATAGGTTCCCCTGTGTCAGTCCTAACTGCAAACGATCCTCCTGCAAAAGCTCCCTCAGAAAGATCTCTTTATTCGAGTAGAAAGTATTGATGGTCAATGACATCACTTAGGCAAGTTCTGCCTGAAAGGCAAACCTCTCAATTTCCTCCGCCTCCTCCATTGACTGGTCTTGGGTCTGGGTTTCCACCACCATCTTGTCTAAGGGACAGCACCAGCTCTGCAGCAATGCAGCACCAGGACTGCAGAAGCAACTCCTTGGTTTTCTTATTATTGAGTTGTAAGAGTTCTTTACATATTCCAAATTTTTTTGTATAAATTATATGCTTTACAAATATTTTTCTCCCAGTCTGTGGTTTTTCATTCTCCGAATAGGAATTTTTCATTTCAATTAAATCCAGTTTATCAATTTTTCCTTATGGATCATGCTTTTTGTGTCATGTTGTCTTGAATAAAGACAGTTTTATTTCTTCTTTTACAATATGGATGCTTTTTTTTTTTTTTTTTGCCTTATTGCTCTGATACAATCTTCAGTACAATGTTGAATAAAAGTGGTAAGAGCTGGTATCCCTTCTCTTGCTCCTTATTTTAGAGGGAAAGCATTAGTCTCATGGTTTAGTATGACATTAGCTATAGGTTTTTCACAGATGCTCTTTATCGGGTTCAGGAAGTTCCCTTCTATTACTCGTTTGCTGAGAGTTTTTAATCAGGAATTTTTCCTGTATTCACTAGGATGATCAGATAATTTTTCTTTCTTTGTTAATATCGTGAATTATACTGATTTTCTAATGTTAAGTCAATTTCGCATTCTTGGAATAAACCCCACTTAGTCGTAGTAGATTTTATCTTTTTATATATTGTTGGATTTGATTTGCTAAAATTTTGTTTGGCATTTTTGCGTGCATGTTCATGAGGGATATTAGTCTATAGTTTTCTTTTCTTATAAATGTGTTCATCTTGTTTTAGTATCAGGTTAATACTGGCCTCAGAATGAGTTGAGAAGTATTCTCTTCAGTTTTCTGAGTTTGTACAGAATTGGTGTTATTTTTCCTTTAAATAATTATAGAATTTACCAGTAAAGTCATCTAAACCTGAAATTTTCTTTGGGGGAAGGTTTTAAGCTACCAGTTCAATTTCTTTCATAGTTACTGGGCTATTCCAGTTATTTATTCTTATTGAGTTTGGGTAGTTTGTTTCTCAAAGACTTTCTCCATTGCATCTAAGTTGTCTAATGTATTGGCATTAATTTTTCATTGTTTACATGGGAAAAGTTGTAGATAACATTCTCTATTATCCTTTTATTACCTATAAAATTTATAGTGGAGTCACCTCTCTCAGAACTGATACTGATAATTTGTGTCTCATATTTTTTTCTGATTCATGTAATTAAAGATTTTTATCAATATTATTGATCTTCTCAAAGAACTTCATTGGTTTTATCCATTATTTTGCCGTATTTTATTTTATTAATATATCCTCTAATCTTTACTATTTCCTGTTTTTCTGCATACTTTGGATTTCATTTGCTTTCTTTTTCTAGTTCCTTAAAGTGGGAACCGAGGTTATTGATTTGAAACCTTCTGAATACTGATTTAGTAGCAGCCCATACATTTTGATATGTTGAGTTTTCATTTTCGTTCCATTCAAAATACATTCTACTTTCCCTTTTGTATTATTATTTGACTGCTGGATTATTTAGAAGTGTGTTATCTTGTTTCCAAATATTTGGAGATTTTTCAAGAATCTTTCTGTTATTGACTTCTAATTTAATTCCATTATGATAAGAGCACATTCTTTATGATTTAAATCATTTAGAATTTATTGAGAGTGGTTTTATGGCCCAGAATATGGCTTATTTTGGTAAATGTTCCATGTGCATTTGAAAAGAATGTGCATTCTGCTGTTGTTGGATGGAGTGTTCTACAAATATCAATTAGGCAAGTTGATTAATAGTGTTATTAGTCTTCTATACCCTTGATTATTTTCTACCTACTTGTATGTCCATTATTAAGAGTGAGTATTGAAATCTCGTACTATAATTTTGATTTGTCTATTTGTCCTTGCAGTTCCATCAGTTTTTGCTTCATGTATTTTGAAACTCTTTTATTAGATGCACAAACTTTTAGAATTAAGTCATTTTGATGAATTGATCCCTTTATCATTATGAAATGATTTTCTTTATACCTGGCAATATTCTTGGCTCTGAAATCTACTTTGTCTGATACTAAGATAGCCACTCCATTTTTCTTTTTTTCTTTTTCTTTTTTGTTTCACAACTATTTTTAGTTTAATAATACATCATGAACATCTTTCTAAACCACAGACATATTTTTTGTTTTTGAGATATAACTGACATATAATGTTATATATTAGTATCAGGTGGACAACATATTAAATATATATATATTACAAAATGATCACAATAAGTCTAGTTAACATCCATCTCCACAGGGTTACAATTTTTTTCTTATAATATGAAGATCTACTCTCTTAGTTTCTTTCAAATATGCAATACAGTATTATTAACTATATTTGTCATGCTGTACATTACATCCCCAGGTCCATCTTTCTTTAGATTAGCATTAGCTAGGTGTATATTTTTAACTTTAACTAGGGTGTAACCTTAACTTTAATCCTTTAACTTTTTGATGTATCTGTGTCTTTATATTTAAAGCATGTTTCTTTTAAGCACCATATAATTTGTCTTAATTTTTATCCAGTCTGACAATCTCTGCCTTTTAATTAAAGTGTTTAGACCATTCACTTCTTTTTTATTCACCTCAAAGAAATATGTGTATTTTTTTTGTTGTTGCTTAGTTTGGTTTGATTTGGATTGTGGTAAAATACACATAACACAAAACTTACCATCTGAACCCTTTTAAGTATACAGCTCAGTAGTGTTAAGTATATTCACATTCTTGTGCAAACAATCTCCCGGACTTTTTCATCTTGCAACACTGAAACTCTATACCCATAAACAATAACTCATTTCCCCTTCCCCAGCCCCTGGCAACCACCATTCTACTTTCTGTTTCTATGAGTTTGGTTACTCTAGATACTCCATATAAGTGAAACCATAGAGCGTAGACCATTTACTTTTAATGTGATTATTGATATGGTTAAGTTTAAGTCTATTATCTTGCTACTTGTTTCACATTTGTTCCATTTCTTTGTTTCTTTTTTCCTCTTTTTTGTCCTCTTTTTTAAATCTTTTTCTTATGATTTTATTTCCTTTGTTGGTTTAGCAGTTAAAATTCTTTGTTTTGTTATTTTAGTAGTTTCTTCAGGGTTTATGATATGTCTTAACACAGTCTGCCTTTAATTGATATTATACCACTTCACATATAGTATAAAAACCATTCAATATGTCATAATTTTTTTTGTTTAAGCAGACAGTTATTTTTAAAAGAAATATACACAGTTTTTAAAAAAAATCTTATATATTTACCTTTTCTAGTGCTCTTCATTCCTTTGGGTATATCCATGTTTCTATTTAGCATCATCTTCTTTCTGCCTGAATGACTTCTTTGAATATTTCTTACAGTGCAGTTCTGCTGGTGATGAATTCTTTCAGCCTTAGTATATTTGAAAATATCTATATTTTACCTTCATTTTTGAGGATATTTTTGCTGAGTAGAGGATTTAGATTGAGAGGTATTTTTTTCTTTGGGTACTTTAAATATTTTGATTCATTGTCTTCTCATTGGCACTATTTTTAGTGAGAATTCTGCAGCTATCTTTATATTTGTTCCTCTGTATATAATGTGTCTTTTTTTCCTCTGCTGCTTCTAAGACTCTCTTTTCATGAGTATTGAGCAAATGGATCAGATGTGTGTTGGTGTAGTTCTTTTCAGGTTTCTTATGCTAGGAGCTCATTGAATTTCTTGGATCTGTGAGTTTATAGTTTACATCGAATTTAGAAAATTTTTGGCCATTATTTCTTCAAATAATTTTTCTGTTCTGCCTCTTTTGGGGGGACTCCAATGTCATGTGTATTAGGCTGCTTGAAGTTGTCTCGTAGGTCACTGGTGCACTTTTCATTTTTTAAACTTTTTTCTATGTGTTTAATTTTGAATAGTTTCTATCGTTATGTCTTCCTGTTCGTCAAAAGTTTATTCTGCACTGTCTAACTTAGCCAGTGTGATTTTCATCTCGCTCATTGTAGTTTTCATCTCTATAAGTTTGGTTTGAGTCTTCTTTATATTGTACATGTTTTTGAACACATGGTATACAGTTATAATCTTTGCCTGCTAATTATAACATCTGTGTTGGTTCTGGGTCAATTTTGATTGTTCTACTTTTCTCCTCATCAGGGATATTTTACATGTCTGATAATCTTTGTTTACATGCCAGGCATTATGAATTTTACCTTGTTGGATGCTGGATATTTTGATATTTCTGTAAATCTTCTGAGCTTTGTTCTAGGACTCAGTTAGAGAACCTGGAAACAATTTGATCCTCTAGGTCTTACTTTCAAAAGTTGTCAGATGGGACCAGAGCAGTGTTTAGTGTAGGGCTAACTGTTTCCGGGTACTGAAGCAATATCCTTTTGAGTATTCTACCTAATGCCCATGACTTACAAAGTTTTTCAGTCTGGCTAGTGGAAACAGATACCATCTCAGCTCTGTGTGAACACCTAGCATTGTTCTCTAATCCTCTCTGTTGGTTCTTTCCCCAGCCTTGAGTAGTTTCCTTATACTCGTGAGTCAATCATGACATGAGTCAATCATGCTGAATGCTTGAGGGAGAACCCCTGCAGATCTCCAGATCTCTGTGCAGCATTTTTCTCTCTAGTAATCTGTCTTGCAAATTCTGGCCAGCTTGGTTTCCCCAGACTTTTAGCTCTGCTTTTTAACTCAGAGAATTTGCTATGGTTTGCTTGTGTTTTCTTTCCCTGTGCCACAGCCTGGAAATCTTCATAAGGCATCTTGGGCAATTGTCGGGCTTATCTTGTTTGTTTTCTCATCTCAGAAACTGTCCTTTGTTGCCTGAAATGGTTTGATAACTATAGTTTCATATATTTTGTCTGATTTCTTGTGGGTTTTTTGTTTGTTTGTTTGTTTGTTTGTGTTTCTTATTGTTTCAGGAAGGGAAGTAAATCTAATTCCTGTTGCTCCATCTTGGCTGGAAGTAAAAGTCCTTCTTTGGCTTAAAATTCTTTTTTATCCTTTGTTGCAACTAAAACAGTGCTGGGCACATGGTTGGTTTATTCATTGAATGCTTCTTGAATTAATTCATCGTTTTAAGTAGTGATCACCAAACAAGTTTGTTTAAAAATTCAATTGTCAGTGATTGGGTTAATTTTTTAAATGTTCAATAATAAATTGTCATCATAATTACTCAAATGAAGACCACATTCATTTATGAAATTGCATGGAGGCGGATCAAAATTTTTTTGAAAATACACATATAGGAATGTTTCTGAAAGTCTTGCTTCATGTGGACCTGCTTTTATTTATTTATTTTAAATTGTTTTCTAACTTATAGAAAGTGATAAATATGAGCTCAACACATCTACAGCAAGAACCGTGTTTATGGTCTCACTACGAGTCTCCCGGAATACTGGGCAAATAGTAAATACTCCATACATACTTAAAAAATGATTGAATGAACAGAACATTTTTTTACTTCGCCAAACAATATTGCTTAATTTCAATAACATCTATATCAGACATTTTATAAATTGAGGCTCTATTTATAATAGATCCATGCCTCTTCTGGTCCCTTCACAATATGCTTTGTTGCCCTCACTTTGTAACATTGTTTTGTCAGTGAAGTTAACACAAATAATATTTATTTCTCTGTAAGAGAGACCAACATTTTGATTTGGAAATCTTAATTGAAAAATTTGGCTTATACTCCTGGAAGCATCAGATTTGCATAACACTTTGACTTCTAGCTTAATTTTTGTGGATTCTTGGGGCTCTAGCCCCTTGCCTTAAGCTCTCTTTCTGTTATATCCTTCTGTGGTCCAGCCAAATCTTACACATCCTTCAAGCCCAGCTGAAGCCTTCCTCCATGAAGCCTTCTCTTGCCACAGCAATTTCGCTCTTCTGCCTACTCCTTAGAATTTAATTGTCTTTTCCATTTACTTGGTACCTAACAACCATACTGCCTTGTCATACCCTTTGTTTACGTTTGAATGTCTCTCTGACCCAGCTCATAACCACCTTCGGAACAGGGGCCCACATGTGCCTAGCACAGTCATCGTCATCTCATCATCATCACAGCAATAATCAACATTTACTGAGTACTTACTACATACCAGGCCTGGTTCTAAGAGCTTGTTATGAATGACTTTAGTTAATCCTCCCTCACTCTAAGGGAGTGGTGCTATCGAATTCATACTTTCTAGATAAAGAGGAAGCTGAAGCCAGGAGAGTTAGGGCACTTCTCAGGGTGGCCAACAGAGCCAGGATTCAAACTCAAGAATTCTAGCTCCAGAGCCTGAGCCCTCAGCCACTGCACTGTGCTGTGGCATTGAGGGTGCAGTAGTTGCTCAATGCATCTCTGTTAAATGGATAAAAACAGGGAGGTTGGCCTGTGCAGAAGGAAAATCTTCCAGTAGAGGCCCTATTCTGTTACTCTCACTGCTTTGCTGGATCCCATCACTACTCCTACATCATTGCTGTTGTTTCAGAAGCGAGATTCTGTGTGGTCCAGGAGGAAAAAGAGAGGATAGCAACGAGAGGCCTATACCTCTCTCCTGCTTTCGTCCCTTGCAGGTTGGGCAAAGAGCAAGTTGGGACGGTTCTCTTTGCCACCCCTTCGCTCTCAGAGCCAGCCAGAAAAATGGGGTAGGGAGAAGCAGAAAGGGAGTTGTGGGGGTTAGTGCCATCTTCAAGATCACTGGTTTCTGGGACCTGCGCCTCTCCAGACTCAAGTCGACCGGATGTGCCTTTAGCTTGCCGGAATTCGGCCGGATTTACAGAGATAAAAATCAATCTGACCCTTAATTCCCCAAATGCAATTTATGGGCTTGCCTTCTGTGTGCTGAAACACGTCTGGCTATCCGAAATCTGGTAATTATTTATATAAACACGGCATCCTGCCTTTGTGGATTATAATTGGACTTGAACAGCAAGAAATGGGGACTTACACAGTTGGGATGGTGCTGATACCCTCCTTTTGAAAAACACTCATTTGAGTCTTTGAAATCTTCCCTGGATAGCTTTAACCAGACCAAAAAAAAAAAAAAAACTTTTCTTTTTTTTTTTTTTTGCTTCCTCTTTGCAGGCCTGGGCAAATTTACTCCTGAACACCGCCAGGTTTTGTAGGTCCTCTCAGCGAATGGGGTAACATACCCTAACCATTTTGGCTGGACCAAAACTAAGAGGACATGAGGCCTGGGGTGGAGGCCTTCACAGATCTCCTCATTGTCTGTTGGAACATGAATTTTATACCTCCACTAAGAATAAACAAGATTAGGAATTTAATGCTGTTTGGAAAAGAGGAGAGGTGGCTGGTGAAAGAGAAAGATCTTTGCTTCTTATTCATGCTGCGAGTTCCCCAGGAACCTTCGCAGTACATACACACATGAGAGCCAGGAGGATTAGGGCAAAGAAAATGAGCTGATTGAGCCAGATGGTTCGGGAAACACTCCCAGGAGGCCTCTGGGGTGGATGAATCTGCATCTTTAAATAACATTAATTTCTGAAAGGCCTAAATTGTTTTCTAAATTACTGTACTGAACTCTTAGCTTTCATCTATTTTTATGGCACCTCTCCTGGTCTACGGCAGGAGCTGCTGCTTTCTGTGGAGCCAGCTTTGGAGAAAATCCTCATCCTCCTTGTAGCCGGTTTCCTGAAGGAAAAGAAATCTTTAAGAATCATGGTACTTTGAAAAACGGATCTCAGCAGAAACAACCATGCCTGGTTAACCTGAACAAACCATCCAGTTCTAATGCCAGCTGGGATACTATTTCCTCAGTAGCCTGGGGCAAACCAATTAACCTCAGTTTCCCTGTCTGTAAAATGGGGTTAATAATGCTTACCTGCTGCAGGAGTGCTGTGAGGTTTTAATTGGGTAATGGTTGTGGAGCCCTTTGATGTAGTAGGTTTTATTAACTTCCAAGGGATTCCCTGAGGCCAGAAAAAGCTGTTAAAACCCAAGAGAGAAGAAAGGCACTGAAATGCAAAGCCGGCTAAGCGTTTTACCTCCAGCTCTAATTTCAGAAGTGCGGGGTCTGGTTGCTCCAGTTTCAGTGGAAAGAGGTGACCAGGGCTGGGGGCTGTGTGAATGGCATTTGGGGAGGGAGAGCCTGAATATTGTCTCAAAAGGAGCTCAGCTTTCAGATCAGGGAGGGGAAAAGTAAACAAATAGCCTTGCTTGATCAAACCAAGACCATTCCTTTGGCCCCATAAGGTTCTTTTCCAACAGCCAGTCTCCAGGAAGGGAATTATTTTGGTGTTAATCCAAGGTCCTTGGAATTGATTTTAGAAACCCCCAGCTTCTGGCTTCCTGCTTCTCAACAATTAAATAAAGAGAGAACTCAAGGTCTGGCCTCTAGCCAGAGTTCCTGACCAAAGAAGGGGTGGGGACCGGCATCCACCAAGGCTCAGGGAACTGGGGCTTTTTTTGAGCTCCATCACTCACAGCTAGGTGCATGGGCCTAGGTCACCAGGGCAGCTCTGTGCCTGTCTTCCACTTCATAAAAATGACTTTAATCAGATATCCTTCCTTGCCTTAAGGGCTCAAATAATTAAGATTTGAAATGTGAAAGTGCATTAAAATTATAAAGCATGCTTAGGTGTTAGCTATTATAATTCAAGACAAACCCTTACTTTTTCTTCAGTAACTTTTAAAAATCTCAATTATTTGGATAATTGTACTCTCAGTCAACTCACGCAGCATGAGAAATCCCATCCTCCTCTCTAATTTTGATCCCTCCCATCACGAGTCGAGTGCCCACTAAATAAGTCAACATGATTGGGTGTCATTTACATGGACACAGCCCAGCAAGGGGACCAGCTTGTCCCAGTCTGCCTGGGTCTTTCCCCGGAATCTTCGACCCCAACCCCAGGCAAACTGGGATGGTTGGTCATCCTACTGGGTCCTTGAGCTGATTAGGAAGTGCTTGGTTACCAGTTTCTGATAAGCAGTGATTGACTCAACTTGGACATAGCATAGAAAAAGAGGCGCAGAAGTGTGAGCAGAAGAGCACTGGACAGGGAGTCTTACGACTCGGCTCTCATTTCTGGCTCTACCACAATCTGTTGACCTCAGATCAGACCTGTGGCCTCGGTTCCTCAAGAGGGGGTGTGATGCAAAGCCTTTTCACCTTTCCCTTCGAGAGAAAAGTTCACCAACACTTGCCCAAAAAAATAAAAAAAAATAAAAAAAATAAAAAAAAGACTTGCCCAGCCCCAGAGGGGATGCTGTGTGGTTTTTAACAAGAGAAGTCCGTGGTGGGAACCTGCTGAGGACCAAGTCCATCTCTGCCTGTAGGATTCAGCTCCGAGTGCCCACAGAGTCCTTTAACACTTTTCTCTGTGAGCAGCAAACACGTGGCTGGGAATGTGGCAGTCCTAAACTAACAGCTGAGTGCTGTACATAGTTCTTTAGGTCACTTTCCTGCCTAAAATGAGTGCATTATATCCCCGAGATTCAAGATTTTTCCAAGGTTGTGTCAGATTCAAGTTTGATAAAATGGAGTGCTGAGTCCAAAAATTAAAACAAATATAAAAAGACCTGCGCTGTTTCCCTTATCATGATTTACTGAGCTACACCTTTTTTTGATGTGGTTTTCTGTAACCGAATTTTATTTTACAATATAAAGGTAAAGAAAAATACTTACTGTTAATAGAAGTGAAACCACATTAATTATTCTTGTATTTTGTCTTCGCTGTCCAGATTCTCCAGCCAAACCACTGCTTGGATACCCCACTTTGTTTGAACCAGGTAGACAGAAGAGGTAATCAGGGTTGGGATTGTTTAGGTAGGGGCACTTACTTTTGGGGGGTTGATTATTTTAGTGCCCTCGACAGGAGCTTATGTTAATGAAACCAGTTTTTTCATGACACATCAGAACCTGGCCTTTATAGCGCGCAAGCACACACACACACACACACACACACACACACACACACACACACACAACATTGAGAAGAGTGGGGAACAATGATTGAATCAAAGACGCCCTCAGAAGCTTCCCCCCACTCCGCTGCATCTGAAAACAGCCCTGTTTCAATTTCACCGCTGAGCTCAGCCTGCCTGCTCCAGACGTCCAGACCTCGCACTCTATAAATCGTCTCTGCCCTTGCCCCAGAGTTGCTGACTATATGTATTTTTGGGCCCAGCATTAATTCCCTCCTCTTTGGCTGGTGACATTAAGATTTGTAACTGATAGAATGTGTTTTTAATGTATTTCCTGCAGGTTACTATTAAAGAAATCTAATTCTTCTGAACTTGCAAAAGGTTCTGCTTCCATTAAAAAAAAAAAAAAGGTATTACGGGAAGAATTTCCCCTCAGCCTCCAGATGGACTGGGCAGCCGAGCAGGGCCTGGGGCTCCGGAATTCTCTGCTTAGCTCTGCCACTCACTCTTCTTCCTCCCACCCAGTCTGTTCTTTTCTCTGCGCCTTAGTTTTCCTGGGTATGAAATGAGGATAAATATTTGTCTATGAGATGAGGAGTGTTGTAAGGATTAATTGGTTGGTGCTTTGGGAAGCCTTTGAAGATGAAAGAAGCTCTCTGCAGATGCTAAATAAACTCATAACATGTCTGGTTTTAATGAGCCAGGTGAAGCCAGTGGGGATGGCTGGAGATTAACTGTGCCTAGTACTGAGCCCGGCCTGTATGGGCTGGGCTGAAAACTGGGCAGAGCTCCCCGCTAATTCCCTGGCTCCTGGCACAGGGCCTGACACATCGTTGTCTGTAAATACATGCAAAAGCAACCAAATTTGGGTTTAACCTAGACTCATGTCACAGAGAGCAGGGCCCCAGACTTCCCAAAGAGTGCTTATCACCTACCATTCTAGCATGTGGCTTGGGCAAGTTACTTAACCTTTCCAAGGCTCAGTTCTTTGTTTGCCAATGGAGAGAGATAGAATTCTCATCTCTTAGGGTTGTGGTTAGAATTTATTGTAAAAATAGCCAACAGCAATTGAGCACTTGCTGAATGTCAGCTCTAAGTACTTTACACTCATGAACTCCCTGAACTCTCTCACTGACTCAATGAAGAAGGAGCTATTGTTATCATTCACATTCTGCAAGTGACAAAACTGAGGCACAGAGAGGTTACTTGCTAGCTTACACAAGGCCAAGTTCTTCAGCACTAGCTAGAACATTGCTTATGAAGTGAAATACTGCATGTTACACTTAGCAGAGCACTGGACATGTCATAAGTACACAGGTTGTTCGTGAAGTTCTCAGACTGTGCTCAGTTTGCCCATCCGGCAAAGAGGGTGAGACTTGGGGGAGTGACACAGGACAGGCCCTGGGAATGGAGGAGGCAGGGGGTAAGAGACCAGAGTAGACACTGACGGGGGCCCAGAGCTAGGGGTGAGTACCAGGTGCGTGTGCAACCAGCCGATGAGCAAGTTTCAGTAAGGTGTTAAGTCTGGGCCTGCTCAGACTGACCACATTTGGGACCCGTGATACTTTGTCAAAAGCATTTCATGCCAAATCCTGGTACCTCAAAGGTGGTCCGAGATATGAACTTCACGTGCTGAAATATGGGAACTCCTGGCTTAAGCGGGAGGTATCTTGTATAGCTGCTATTCGATAGCCGCTATTCCAGGCAATCAACAAACCAAGAGATCAAAATGAAGCAAAATAAGACTCTGGCTCAACAGTCCTTCGAGCCCACATGAGAGGCCAGAAGGGGAAACTGAGCCCCATGGAAGAATGATTCCACAACCCTAGCATGTGACATCACAGCTCAGACTCTGACATAGTAAGGGGAACCAGCTAAAACATGGGTTGGGGAAGCCTCTGGTTGGAACAGAAATATCTTCAGCAACTGCTGCTGGTGATGGAAAGGTGGAAATGGAATTTTGTTTAAACATTATGTTTTGAAAGGTCTGACTAACGTGAAAGTCCCTATTTAAAAAGGAGTTGACTCTACATTGAAATTGGTCGCTGTTTCCACACCCACATGTTGACTAAGGCCTTGGAAAACAAACTTCCTGGTAGATCCTGATTCAAATCACATGGGAGTGAATGCTTCAAGGTACAATCCCTGAGCTGTGAGCAGAGGGGCCTAGCCAAGAAAAACCCTGTGTCTGTGTTTATGAAAAGGCAAACAGATCCCAAAGGGAGGCCCAAGTCCTAGCTGGCTTTGGGTACAGGCCCTCCAGGAAAGAACACACGGATTCAAAGGACGCCCTAGCACAGCTTCTCTGGGACCCCAGTTAGCCCCATTTCGGAACTCTGCTCAGAAACACGGAGAATGGGGAAAGAGGGTAACGGCACCATGGGGCCTTCTCTTACGGAGCATCCGCTAAACGCCATGTCATTCACTGCATCTTCAGCACGGCCACATGAAGCACATACGCCTTAATATCACAACATCTATTTTCTCAATGTGGAAATAGGCTTGGGGAGGTTAAGCAAGTGACCTATGTCTAGTTTGCCTCAAATAGTCTCCGTCTATGCTATGCTGCGGTCCCAGCATAATTAATGATAGCTTTCCCCTCTCGAAAGTGCCCCCATTTGGACGATAGATTATATGGACATCCTAGGTAAAGCGAATTGCCCAAATCACTCAGCTAGTGAATGGCAGAGTTGGTTTTCCTCAGTTCAAAAGCCGACACTGAGGGAGTTCCTCCTCATTCTCAAACAAAGACCTAGCTGCAAAGCACCGACAGCCCTTTGGGAACTGCATGCCTGCACCCCTCCTCTCTTTCACCAAGTCACTCCCCACCCAGCCTGTCTGATGTGTCTCTGTGCAGGAAGAAACACACTGGTGGCGTCAGGCTCTGCAGACAAAACACACACCTTCACCAGCAACCCACCTTGGTGTGTTTGTTTTGTCTGCTGAGCGCATATCTACCACCTCCTGTGATAAAAATGCAAGAACTGGCTTTGCATTTGGGCCACCAGCCCAGCTACTGAGTTCTAATCTCCAAGCCAGAACCACTTCAGCCCACCCCACTAAGAGGACCTCCTTTTCTTGGAAGGCTGCCCTGGGGGGGCCCATTTTCAGCCTTCTTTCCACTGCCTGTTTCTCCAGCACTTATCTCTGAGACACAGGGTTTGTCTGTCACCCGAATTCCTCTGTATCATCTGTTTCACAACCACTGCTCTTTCCATTACTCTTCACATGGCGATGTTTTAGTGGCAGTGTAGTAGAAGGACCGACATTGAAGCCGTCTTCTGCTTTACACCTGCTGTGTGGCCTTGGGCAAGTCACTTAATCTCTGAACTTCAGTTTGCTCATCAGAAGTTTAGGGAGATCATGACAGTATTTACTTCAGGTATCGTGAGGATCAGATGAGATGATCCAGATAATGCACTAGGTCCGATGACTAATACAGTAAGCACTTTTAAATGGTAATAATTAATATTCTCGCTTTTCATCAACTTCATACTATATTCCTCTAAATGCAGCACCAAAGCTTTAGTTTCTCTGGAAGCCAAATCACACGAGTAACTTTTATCATCAACTAAAATCCATGTTCCCTTTTTCACGCACAAAGCTGCTACCTCGTTTCAATCAAAAGCTGTCACTCTCATAAATCTGTTTTGTACTCTCCTTCCGAGAATGAAGCTTGCAGCTCTTCAGATTATATTTCATCCTATCAGAAGCTGCCTTGCCTATCTTTCTGGCCCATCGGGACTGTCTTTTTGGATCTGAGATTTGGAGACCAGGGGAAGACGATAACCATGTGAAAATCACAAAGGCTTAACCACGTGAGGCTTCAACTGTCTCATTTTTCTTTCTCCCATTGAAGGTCCATAAAAGCCCGCCCAGCTGCCCAATGAGGTGACTCCTTTAAGCCTGACCGGCCGTGTTGACGTTCCGCAGGCAATTGTGTGCAGAGGAGCCCTTGTGCCCCTTTTGAAGTTCAGCAGAGTGAAGTGTAATCTAAGTGAACTGGAACACGTTTTAATAAAGCAGCTTTCACAGCCTCCTTTCAGCAAAGCCATTAACATGGGAAGCTGAGCGGGGGCTGAGCTTTCCCGTCTGGGTCCTCCAGTCCTTCCGCTGGCCTTTGATCACTGGACTTTAGGACGTCAGCACTCAGAGGGATAGCTCCCTCTGACTCCCTTGTTTTACAGATGAGGAAACTGAGGCCCAGAGAGGGGAAGTGATTGGCCTGAGGTCACACAACTGGTGAGAGGCAGAACTAGTGCTGGGACCTTGTCCATACTGGCCAGACCCTCCTCGGGCCATGCAAAATGGTGGGTGGAGAATGAGGAAAAAGAGAAGCAGAAGAGGACAATGCAAACATGGAAGAATCAGGTCCCCTCCCTGAAGGACACTGGCGGGCTGGCTGAGGAAGGGAGGGACAGCAGCACAAGACCGGTTCATACCCCCAGCCTCTTCCAGCAGGTTGCAATGTGGGCGTCACAGCGCTAGGAGGAACTAGTCAAGGCTGCTTTCTCACTGACAGGGAGTCCGCCTAAAAGGCAAAATGACCTGATCAAGGCCTCACAGAGAGGGCAGGTGCTTCCATGGGGGCATTTTGCCCTGGAAAATAGCTTTGAGATCCCTAGCATAATGAATAGGGTAATACCAGACTCAACCTTATGAGGCGGTCGTGAGGGTTAAATAAGTGCTTAGAATAGTGCCTGACAGGTACTCAGCAGGGCCTCCTGCCTCAGTCACCATCATCATCTCCAGGGCATCTGTGGTTCTCATCCACCCTCAGGGGTGATTCAGCAGTGAGACCACATCCCACCCCTGTCCCCTGGAGAGAAAGGAATGCTATTCTGGCAAAGGGTAAACTCCTAGCTGGGCTTCTTGCCCAGACTTCCAAACCCACTGATCAGGTAGCCGTAGGAACACCCCACGGAAATGCTGGACTGATGTGTGGCCCACCACAGTGTGAGGGGGTGGGGAGATCTAGATTCATGTTCTGAGGTGTCCAGACATCTGTCTCTCCAGATGTCCCCCAAGCTTCCAGAGCATCTGAGGAAGGAACCATCCTGTCTTGCACATGCCCCCTTCTTGTTCTCTGGACGGGCATCTCAGGAGTGGAGGGCTAGAGAAGGGCTCCCTGAATGCCAGCAGGTCCCCAGAACAAGGCAGAAGGATAATTCTTACCACCTGGGTGAGTCAGGGCAGGGAGGCAGGAGGCCTGGTCTTTCTTTTCAGCCTTGGAATCTCGGTATGCAGCTCCTAATTGTGTCTTGCTCAGACTGCTGTTAGAATAAGTTGGCATTCCTAGGGCTTGATGGAGTGGAGAGAGCCCAGAGACTGCTGGGGGCCTCCATGGATCCATGCTATAGATGATCCCCAAACTCAGTGTCCATAGTTCACCTACTTGTATGTACTAGATTTGACTTCCTCTTAGCTTTTTGAGAACCAAACCCAGGACATTTCCTCTCTGTGAAACTCTTCATAGCAACTAGCAACTGATTTTCACTGTAGACACATAAAGGTATGAATAAATTGTGAGCTGGTTCTTTCACTTTACAACATCCTAGCATCCGTCCCTCCCTCCTTTCCTGAGTAAATACTATGTTTCAGAAATCACTGATCTGTAGAGACAGAGACAAAAAAGACAGTCTTCTCTTGAGGAGCTCCCTCAGGTAGACATTACATCTCATACATTGTAGTATGAGATGTCATAGGGTCCAGCAGGTGTGGAGGGAGCACAGAAGAGGGAGCCAGTCTGACTGAGAAGGATATGGTCAGGAAAAGCTTCCCGGAGGAGGAGCTGTCTGAGCGGCATTCTGACACAGGGCTCTGAGAAAGCATATTTAGGGAATACGGATTTGGGAGGGCGTTAAAGGCATCCCAGGCTCAAGGGGGCTACCTGAGCAAAGGTACAAAGGCAAGAAAGAGCAGGCAAGCCCAGGGGCTACTAGATGAGCAAGGCTGAAGATGGGGTGTGTGAAGGGAGGAGAGACAGAGCTGGGGTGTAGGTGGGAACAGGGCTTCATGTGATAGGTCATCCTAAAGGCAGTGGCATCCTTCTTGGAGTCTTGTGTTTGCATGGTCTCACAATCAAAGGAGCAACATGGTGCAAGGGGGTCTTTCAAGACCAGGGCTGAATCCTATCTCTGTCCCTTGCTGGCTGTATGATGTGGACAAGTCACTCAACCTCTCTGAGCCTTGGCCTCCTCTTCTGGAAACACAGGGATAATCGTCCCTTTCTTATAGAGTTCCTTAGAGAATTATCTAAATAAAAGCTGTGTGCACAAAAACCCCTTCCACAGTACCTTGAACTTAGAAGGGGCTCCTTAGATAAGGCAGCTTAATCATTCATTCCTTTATTTATGCATTCATGTTCTCCTCAATGTTTCAGACTCCACAGTCAGGAAAGGAGATGATAAACTCATTATGTTAATTAGGATATAGTTTGGCTGCTGTGACAAAGGCCAAAATGGCAGGGGCTCCAAGGTAGAAGGTTGTTTCTCTCTGAGACAGCAGTTTATGCATATGCAACATGGTTGTTATGGCAGCTCCACAGCGCTGGGCACCAGGATCCTTCTCCAAAGTTGCTCTGCCACCTTGACCCGCAGCCTCTGTCTCCCAGCTCCTGGTACTGTGTTCACATTCCAGCCAGTAGGAAGGAAAGAAAGGAAGTAGAGGACCTGCTGTTTCCTTTAATGGAATCTGGCAGTTGCTCACATCAACACTTCTGCGTGTTCTCAGTCACGTGTCATTGGCCAGAACTTCGTTACGTGGCCACATCTGGCTCCTAGGGAGGCCAAGAAAGGTAGTCTCTAACTCAAGGGTTTTCAACCAGGGGAGATTTTTTCCCCTACATCCAGGGGACACCTGACAATGTCTGGAGACATTTTTGGTCACAACTGGGAGGGTGGTGATAGGTAGAGGGCAGGGATGCTGCTAAATGTCTTACAATGCATAGGACAGCCTGCCACAAGAAAGAATTACCCAGCCCAAAATGTTTAATAGAGCCTCGGGTGAGAAACCTTGCTCTAACAGGGCAACCAGAACATGAGGGTTCTATTACAAAATGATGACAGAGAGAAATGTTACAGGGGACAACCAGCAATTTCTGCTATAGTCACATACGCAGGGTTATAAGATTGAAGAGGATTAAATGATATCTTTTCCCAGGGGTATCTCTCTCCATCAGGGATCAAAGCTTTAAGTCAATGGGCTTCGAGGACTAAAGAATTAGCCCACAAGACAGGGAGGATTTGTGTCTGGGCAGTGCTGAAATCTCACCCCCTGGGTGGCCCAGCCATGCCACCAGGGAGGCAGGAACAGGTGAGGTTCATAGCCTTACCCTGAAGCATTTCACCCTCCAGAAAGTTTTCCTTGAGATAACTTGGGAACTTTTGAAACCCATTTCTGATTGGTTCTGTTTTTCAAGGAGGTGAAAACTGGGCTGAGCCAAAAAGAAGTGATACATAAGGGACCTTCATTTCCAGGGAAGATACCCCAGTAAAATTTTTGAGGTATTCACCCAACAACACTAAATCACCTGTCTTAAACCCCAGCATGAGAAACTAGCCAACAGAGAGGAGTAAGGATTTGGATCTATTTTAAGAAACTCTCCTACTGCTACCCTGTTTGACGGTGCTCTCTCCATATCCACAGCTTATTGAGCATCCACAGCGTTCCAGAAACTATCCTTAGCACTTTACAGGTGTTACCTCCTTTACTCTCTCCATCAACTCCTGAAAAAGCCGCTATTATCCCCATTATACAAAGGGTCAGATAGATTAACTTGTCCGAGGCCACACAGGTAGTAATATCCAGAGGGACCCTTTGACCTTGGGAATGTCTGGCTCTAAAACTATGCTCTTTCCACAACCACCTCTTCGTCTTCCAAATTGGCCAAATGGGATCTGACCTATTGTTAAATGTCTGCACCTCCAAGGAAGGAGGTTCATCCCATCTGAGTCACTTGCTCTATTATGTTACATGTAAACAAACCTCAGTCTGTGGATAAATGCCGCAAAGAATGATGTCATTCATTCTCTAATTCCCAGCTAGGAAAACAGGAGCACAGAGTGGTCAAGTGGCTTGTTCAAAGCCACACAGCACATCAGAAAGTGTCTCAAAAGCCTTGTCTCACTCTGCTCTAACAAATAAACAAACAGCTATGGTGCTGCAACCCCAGCTACCCCGTGGACTTCTCCAGGAAAGCTGAGTTGTTAATTTGAGGAAGAGGTCCAGGAGGGAAGACTCCAGATTTTCACAGCTGTGGGACTCCTGGGGGCTGCGCAGAGGAAACCAACAGGGGAAGAAAGGTTGGTTTTGCGCATATGAAGGAAACAACAATGACTCAAAAACACATGCGCTCCAAATCCATTGAGCAGAAAGGACCCATTTTTAGATAGATGCTCTTTTGAGCTTTAACCACACCCGATGCCACAAGCCAGCGTTTGTCAACAGGAAGCCCATCCCAGTGATGCGTATTCTCACTCTGGCTGCCAGGGGTGACTGCTGGGGGTCGATGTGAACCAGAAGCAAGAGGCTAAGCCACCAGACCGAAGGAGCCAAGCCCAGGGAATGACCTTCATGCCTCTAAGGAAAGCAGTTGTGTCCAGCAGCCGGGACCTCAGATTTTCCCAGGCCAGGTCTACCACGAAGGGGCCTGAAATAGCTCTGAGGTTCTGTGCCCATGGGGCAAGGAGGACAGTGGCAGCGGCTGTGGGCAGTGGGAATGCGCACAGCACTGCTTTGTTGGGGAGGCAAGGAGCCCTGTCCCCACCAGGCTGTTCCACCTGCCAGCAACAGAGCTGGGCAGAGATGTTGGCCGATGGCCGGGCTCAGCAGAAGGAAAAAGCCATTTGCTAGGCTATGAAAATTGATGCAGCGAACCTGAAGCTCATCACAAGAAAAACAATCGGGTAGTTCACGTGAAGGGGCATTCTGCAATATAATAGCCTGGACCCCAAAATGTCAATGTTATAGAAACATTATTCATAATAGCCCAAAAGTAGAAAGAACCCAAGTGTCCATTAACTGATGAATGAATAAACAAAATATGGCATATTCATATAATGGAATATTATTTAGCCATAAATAGGAATGAAGTCCTGATACATGCTACCATGTATGAATGGATACATGGATGAGCCATGAAAACGTTATGCCAGACACAAAAGGTCACATATTGTACGATTCCATATACATGAAATATCCAAAACTAGCAAATCAGTAAAGACAGAAAATAGATTAGTGGTTTAGGGAATGACTGCTAATGGGTACAGGATTTCTTTTGGAGCTGATGAAAATTTTCTGGAATTAGATAGTGATAGTTGCAACACTTTGTGAACATACTTAATTGTACACTTTAAAAGGATGAATTTTATGGTATGCGAATTATATCTTAATATAATTTAAAACATTATAACTAAATACAACGTGTAGTCCTTGAACGGACTCTGTGTTGAAAAAAATAGCTACAAAGGACATTTCTGTGACAGGGACGTTTGAGAACAAATGATGATAGTATTATGTCCATGTCAAATTTCCAGAGTCGATGAGGGTACCGAGGTTAAAAATGGAAATGTCCCTGTTCTTGGAGAAACTGAAATATTTAGGGTGAAGTGTCATGATGTCTGCAATCAGTGGTTGCAGCATTTATTGTGTTACACGTAAACAAACCTCAGTCTGTGGATAAATGCTGCAAAGAATAGTGTCATCCAGTCTCTACTTTCCGGCTAGGAAAACAGGAGGTGGAAATCGTTCAGCATTTATTAAAATGACAAGGTTAAATAACTTGCCCAAGTTCACATAGCTAGGAAGAGACAAAGTTAAACAATTAGACATTATCTAGTGTGTGGTTAAGAGCATGAACTCTAGAGCTCCAGAGCCACAATTCCTAGGCAGAAATGCAGCTCTGCTCCTTACCAGCTGTGTGACCTTGGGCAAGTTATTTAACCTCTCTGTTAAGTAACAGAGTTGATGATGATGATGATGCTGACATAACAATAACATTATCTACCTCCTAGTGTTATGCAAGTTCAAACATGCAAAGCCCTTAGGACAAGGCCCAAGTACCCTGAAAGTGCTCTGAACCTATCGGAGGGGAAAAAATCTGAAACCAGGTCTGGTCTCTAACAGAGACCACACTTTTATGCTGCCTCCTTCCTGGAGAGATGGCAGAATCTCAAAAGATGCTAGGGTAGAAAGAACTTTCAAAAAGGCAGAGTTATCAGAGGGTAGAAGAACTGATGGGCGAACAGGCCAGAGAAAGGGAAGGCAAGCTGCAAGCGACCAAACCTCAGAAATTAAGTCCAGAAGGCATGGGGAGATGGGCAGGAGGGAGGAAAAACCAGGTGGAGCGATGTCACATGAGTCAGAACTGACAATGGGGCTGCCCTAAATTGAAGGAAAGGGAACAGGCTTAGGACCTTCAAGCCTAGTGCTCCCATGTTCCAGCTGAGAAAATCGAGGCCAAGAGAGGGAACAGCAGGAGCCAAGATTTACAGCCTGTAGAGTAAAGCTGGGAAAACATTGGTAGGCCTCTACGTCCCATGCGCTAGTCCTGGTAGAGATCCTCAGAAAGTGGCTTTTGTTGCTATGGAAATGAAAACCACCTGGATAATTGAGTGATGGGCACTATTAAAATGTTCTCTGGGGAATTATCATCATTTTCAGTCCTTTCGATACTTTAACTCCCCCCTCACACATACACACACCACCACCCCATAAATGAAAAGCTATTATTGAAGGGAGATATAATAGTTAATACTTATAGTTTCTTACAAGGTGCTGAGCACCATGCTGGGAAATGGACAAATGGGTTCTCCTCCTATCCCCATTTCACAAATGAGGAAAGTGAGGCTTAACAAGATTAAGGAACTAAACCAAAACTGCAGCTAATAAGGACCAGAGACATATTTAAACTCAGGTCTTTCTGGTTGCAGAAGTTGAGTGAGGCCTTTACTCTGTGCCAGTGGTTTCCAAAGCAGGTGCTTGTGGGAAGTAACATTAGAATGTGTATTTATTTTTTATGTCTTCTTTTAAAAACCCTTGTTTTTTTTTAATATAGGTCTTATCATGTGCCTAATACATTATTAGCCCAGTATTACATGTGCACTGCAGACCCTAATGGGTGGCCACCCAACAGCCATTCCATTGTCACCTACATTTTCCCTTATTGCCTGATACTTTCCCAGACTCCTTTGTGAGCAGTGAAGCCATGTGACCCAGTGCTGGCCAATGAAACATAAAGACACATTCACCAGAGATTTCTGGAAAAGACATTTCGTTTCCTAGAAAGAAGACAGGTGCCAGAGCATGACAGGCTGGCAATACTCCTGCCCTCTTTTTCCTGCTAGAGGCATATACAATTGTAACACATGACCTTGAAGGGACAGACTTGGGAACAAGAGCTGACACACTAAGGATTGAGGAACTTTGGAAAGCCAGAGAAGGCCCACCCTTTAATGACATCTGTGACCTGATGAGCCAAGCTGGGCCCACCCTCCCCTGACCAGTCAAGGTCTTCAAGTTAGCCATTATTGTCTGGGCTTTCAGTTTCTTGCAGTTCTGTACATCTGGCTAATAGGAGTGAGTCTATAATACCTAAATCAACAAACATGCCTCTCTTAGGGTGCGTGCTCGAAATTTTTACTGGTAAGGATTCGTGTCATAGCTCTACCATTCTCCGCTGTGCCTTTGGAGGCAGGGGCTCAGAGGAGGAGTAGGCCCCAAATGATGAAACCTCTGTCTCACTCTCAGGAAGCCTGGGGGCTGAACAAGGAAGTGTATGTCTTTGTAAACTGGACCTCCGAAGGATCTAATCTATGCCAACTGCTGAGTGCTGGAATTTTCAGGTGTTCTTCCCCTCAGTAGTTTCACCTGGCTATAGGAACTAACAGAAGAAACTGTCACGTGGTCATTCTCTAGAACTCTCAGGAGGTTCAAGGGACCCAGAAGGACAATTGTCATGAACCAGGCCCCACAGGTACAAACCGAGAGCTGGAATATGGAGGAGAGAGCTCCCATATTCCAGGTGAGTGAACAGGACAGACTGTGTATCACCAGAAACAGGGGCTCTGAATCAGGAGGGATTCAACTTGGCTGCAAACAGAAACCATACTGCTATATCAGGCAATAAGGGAAAATGTAGGTGACAATGGAATGGCTGGCTGTTGGGTGGCCACCCATTAGGGTCTGCAGTGCACATGTAATACTGGGCTAATAATGTATTAGGCACATGATAAGACCTATATTAAAAAAAAAACAAGGGTTTTTAAAAGAAGACATAAAAAATAAATACACATTTAAGCAGTGGCTTAAACAAGATAAAAGTTTATTTCTCTCTCATGTAAAAGAAATCTGGAGGTAGGAAATGTGGGCTGATAGGGTGGTTCTCTGGTCATCTGAGACTCAGGCCCTTTCTATATTTCCCCTCTACTATTCTAGTGCATGACTTTTTCTTTAAGGTCACCTCATTGTCCAAAATGGCTGCTGAGCTCCAGCCATAACATCTGAATTCCAGGCAGTGTGTAAAGGTAAAAAAGGTCCATGCCCCAACCCTCCCCTTTTAAGGAGTTTTCCTGAAGTTTCCGCTTACAAATCACTGGCTATAAATGAGGCTGGAAATTTTTCTTTTGCCTAGGCACAATACTGCCTTAACTAAAATTGAGGTTCTGTTGCTAAGGAAGAAAGGGGATTTCGGGTGGCAATTACCAGCCTCTGCTCCAGTCTCCAAAGGCAAGAGAGCATCCTGGGTCAAAGAAAAGAATAGAGGACAAGAAATCAAGATATGTTTTGACCTTTATGAGTCTATGACCTTGGGTAAATCCCAGAACCTACCTGAGTCTCAGCCCTAAACAGAGGGCTGTGGGAGGGTCAAGTGACATGATGTTGTGAAAGGGCTTCATATACCGTAAAGCACATTCCCCTGTAAGGAATTAATTACATTGCTGCTGCTGCTCCTGTCATTCAGAGTGGCTGGTTGTTTGCTACAGGGAGAAAGGCAGAGGAGTCTGACGGGAGAGGGAAGACAGCATTTGCTGGGACAAGTAGAAAGAGGGTGGAGATGCTGCTGCTACTCGGGCTGTGCATGAGGCACACGCCTGCAAGCAGGAGTCTGTTCTCCCAGGGCCACGTGCCCCAGGTCACGTAAAATCCCTGAGTCTGGCAAAGGCCCACGCTGCCTTCTTCAGCCCTCAGGGCTCCAGACAGGCAGGCAAACAAACAGGACACCTGGGGGAGGCCCAAACACCCAGGAGTGAGGGGAGGCCTCTGGGAGCAGAAACCAAGTTCTGGGTCCCCACAGGGCCAAAATAACTTGCTGATTGAGTCAATAGGCCAACACATTGGTCAAGCCAGTGGGGGAGAAACCAAAACTCTGGCCAGATCTATTATTTAGCAGTTCGTCACCAAGCAAAAATATAAATTATCCCCTTCCCCCCAACCCCACCTGCAGGTTGTTTGGTGTCAGGAGTCACCTTGGGTCAACCAAGGCCAAGTCAAATGTTTTGGATCAGCTCTTCTTACAGCATCCAGTAGGGCAGCCAGGAGGTGGACTCCCAATGTCAGGGGAAGGGGCAACCTCTCCTCTAGGCCCCCAGGCCCTGTGTCCTTGCAAGCTGCTCCCCAAGGGGCTACAAAGAACCTTTCTGTGACTGGGGGTAGTGGAATCTCAGAGGTGCACTGGAGAATTTTTATGACACAGTTCACCCACACGTATTTGCTGAATGCCTACTGTGTTCCTACAAGTCCACAACAACAGTGGACTGAGCTCCAGAGGCTGTGAGCTTGGGGATCAGGGCCTTTTCTTGGTGCTGGAGTGTACCCCATTCCCCTCCTGGTGCCTGACAGCGTGAGCTGTGGAAAGTCGGCTGTTTAGAATTCAAAAACTAATTGGTTACAGCTTATGAAGGTCTAGGGAGTGGGGGCAGTACAAATCATAAGCAGTGTAGAGAATTATAAATCTAGTTTCATAGTCCTTCTGGCTTGGCACAGATTAAGTGTGTAAATCAGGCTTCTGTAGCTTTACTTCTAATTCACCATTCCCTTCAAACCAGGACTTAAAATTCAAGATTCAAACCAGGACTTAAAAAATTTTTTTTTGTTTAAGTAAACATATACAGTAGACATAAAAGAACACCATGATAAGTGTAAAATAGCTCGGAGGATTTTCCCAAAGTGTTATCCAGGTAATGGCATCTAAATCAGGAAATAAACATTGTCAGTCCCCAGAAAACTCCTCATGACCCCTTCTAATAATTACTCCCCAAGGGTATCAATATCCCTGACTCTAGCACCATAGATTCGTTTTGCTCATTTTTGAACTTAGTATAAATGGAATCATACAGGATGTCCTCTTTTGTGTCTGGCTTCTTTCACTCAACATCACATCTGTGAGATTCACCCAGATCATAGTATCATTTATTCTTACAACTGCATAGCATTCCATTGTATGAATAGACAACACATCATCCATTCTACTGTAGAAAGACATTTGGGCTGTTCCCAGTTGGGAGCTATCACAAAACTTTCTTTTCACAATCAGGTCCCACAGCCGTGTGTGTGTGTGTGTGTGTGTGTGTGTGTGTGTGTGTGTGTTTAATTTCTCATGTTTTCAAGGTTCATCCATTTTGTTGTAATATGTATCAGTACATTGTTCCTTTTTTCAAAAAAATGTGGTAAATTGTGAGATATGTATAATATAAAATTTGCCATTTTATCCATTTTTAAGTGTATGATTCAGTGGCATTAGTCACACTGTTGTACAATCATCACTACTATTTCCAAAATGTTTTCGTCATCCCAAACAGAAAACCTGCACCCATTAAGCAGAAACTCTCCATTTCCCCTCCCCTCAGCCCCTAGTAACCTCTATTCTACTTTCTGCCTCCTTGAGTTTGCCTTTTCTAGGTACCTCATGTAACTGGAATCACACAATATTTGTCCCTTTGTAATTGGCTTCTTTTATTTGCATAATGTTTTCAAGGTTCATCCATGATCAGAACTTCATTCTTTTGATGACCAAATAATATTCCGTTGTGTGATATACCACATTTTCCTTATCCTTTCATCTGTCTATGGACACTTGGGTTGCTGCCACCTTTTGGCTGTTGTGAATAATACTGCAATGAACATTGGCACACAAGTATCTGACACACAGCCCTTTACTGAAGACATGCTGTGTGTGGGAAATTTAGATAGATACTCATCCATTAGTAGACTATCATGTGAATAAAATGGAATTATTATCCCCAGGTTACAGATGAGGTTCAGTTAAGCAAAGGACCTTTCCTAGGATCAAGGGGCTGATCTAAGTGACTCAGACCATGATTCAAATCCAGACCTTTGACCTGAAATCCAGTGTTCTTTCCATCTCTCCCTAACCCGCCACCACCCTCATTTCTCTCTTGCGTCTCTCCGGTCACAGAGGAAGTTAGAAGATTTTGGTTTGCAGCCTAGTGCTTGCTTTAGTTCCAGGTAGGAAATCTTTCCCTTGGAGCCACTAAACCCCGACTTGTACTTTCGGGAAGCATTTCCTCTCTCTTGGCAAACGGCCCAGGGCAAAGGAACAAGAGAAGCTTCTTGGCCCCCTCGACTCTGCCTTTAAACTTTGTGCTCTAGTTTTTTGTGTGTTTTTTTTTTAAAGCTACAAGTTTTGTCATACCTCTGTTCTCCTGCCACCAGGCCTCCTGAGTGGCCCAGGGCTCAGGCTATATTTCTAAGTTCCTCTCTTGGTACAAAAAACATTATACCTAAGACCTAATTAGAGTTGTATTCAAGGGACATGGAGCGAACCACGTGACTCAAAGTGTCTTCATTCTCTGCCTTGCCACGGTAAATTTTGGTGAGAAATATCAACTGTGTGTTGGACTGCCTGTAGTTTTGTTCTGGGAAGAGATCAAACATGTCTGATACAGTGCCTGTCCTCAGGGCAGCCCTGTCTGGGGAGAGAGAGAAATACCGGCAGAGAAACAATGATCGAGCCCGTCAGGTGGGATTCTGATGGTACAGGAATGCTGCCTAGGGCTCTGAAGGGAGGTTGGGGACACCAGAGGGGACATCCGCAGACATCACCTGCTGAAGTCCCTTGCACCACGCAATTGTTGCTTGAGTGCCTATCGTGTGCTAGGCCTCAGGGAGGGGGAGCCACAAACACAGACAATTCCCAGGTCTTGCCTGAGCCACTCTTGGGTCCTAAAATAAGGCAGACCTGTGCAAGAATCCTGTGGCGCTGGGCGTGAGCTCCAGCCCCCTTTACAGATAATGCTCGCCTCTGAGATGAATGGGGGGCTTTGGGGCCTCTAGCTGAGCTTCAGGGGACTCCAGCTGACGCCGCTGGCCAGGGGATCCAAAAGTGCGCCCTGAGGTGCATAGCCGGGGTCCCCTCCACCCCCACAGGCCTCGCTGTCCCCACTATCCCCATGCTGTAATGGCCACCCCAGGCCGACAATGCGCCTTTTCAGGAGCCTCCGCCCCCACTGGAAAATCCCCGCGCGGTCTCCCGGGCGGCGGCGTCTGCTTCCCTCGAGATGAGGGATTCGCGCCCCCGACGAGGTGCAGCTGCAACGCGCCCGCAGGCGCCGGGACCAGCCGGGATTGCCCGCGACTCCCCACCCATGAGCGCGCAGCCACCCGCCCGCGGCCCTGGGGGACCGGGAGCTGAGAGCCGGCGGCAGGAGACGGCTGCCTCCACTCGAGCTCGGTCCGTTTGAGAATTAAATTTTTAAAATTTTAATTTAAACATACACTCACACATTTTAAATGGTCATATCACACATTATGTTAAAGTCTGTTCTTTTTTCTTTTATTGTCCTTTTTTTTTATTAACTCTTCCTTGGTCCCCACCCTCGCATCATTTCCACGGAAAATCCATATTAAAAACCTAAAATGAACTCTTCTATATTTTTCTGCAGGTTCATATAAGCATATGAAAATGTCTCTCTCTGCATTTACATATACACAAATGCATATAAGTGAATATTGTTAGACGTATTTTTTTAATGGTAACATTGGTTAACAAAATCCAGTAAGTTTCAAGTGTACAATTCAACAGTAAGGCATATATATATGTATATATATGTAGATATATATATGTATATATATATGTAGATATATATATATTTTGCATTGTGTGTTCACTGCCCATAGATTTCTGTCACCACATATTTGACCTCTTTTACCCCATCTTAGACATATTCTTCTATATCATAGGAACTATTGATTGGTGGTCTTTTAAAAAATTATTATTTACATACAGTAAAATTCACCTATATTAATTTATTAAACTACTCCCTCTGACAGTCATCACTGTATTTCTCTTTTTTGTTGTTGTTTTGTTTGTTTGTTTGTTGCTACTGTGAGCCATGGTGTGATAAAACCCTTGTTGCATATCCATATGTGCCCAGAAGTGAGAATATTGGATTGAAGTGTCCGTGGGTTTAATTTTAGAAGATATTGCAGGTTGCTTTTGCAAAAGGTCTAACACCTCACATGTCTGCCAGCAATGAGTAAAGATGGCCTTCCCTCACGTCTAGCAGCAGTAGACAGTAGATCAGTGCTTGGTGATTTCCACCAGCCTGCTGGGACCACTACCCTGAGTTATCGTGCCAGTCACTTTAATTTGTACTTTCCCAGCCCCTTCATGAATTTGAGCATATTTTCATCTGTTTGGCAGCCACTTGGCTTTGCATTTTCAGGAACTGCATCCTCCTGGTACATCTTTACAATACTTTAAGCATAGAAATCCCCGTTCGCCCAGGGCAGCTGCAGAAGGAAGTGCTAAGGTTAATGGGATGGTCTTGTTAGTAGAGTTCCCTCATTTGTCACACCCAATTATGAGTTTTCAAAAGATGAGACTATAAACAGTTACATGCAGTAATAGGACTGTAACAAATAGGAGAGGCATGTGAGGAATGCAAAATGAGTGTGTTTTGGGGTCACTTACTAGCTATGTGCTATTGGGTAAGTCACCTAACTCCTCTGAGGCTCAGTTTGCTCATCTATGAAACAAGGACAATAATAATTTTGTCACCTATTTCTGGTTGTTGAAAAGCTTGTCAGTAATTTATGTAAAGAAACTGGACATTGTAGACGGTCAATAACTATGTCGATTATGATAAGCATGGTTTAGGCTTTCCTCTGGTGGCTAAATATGCATTTTAGAGGCCTAGGGTTAGCCTAAATGTCAATCAACATTGCATGGATCTGGGTAAAACAGATTATTTAAGTTTCTTGTGTGCCCACTGATTAGATTCACAAAAATTAGGGTTTCAAGATTACTATTCACATTTGGGGCTGGATAATTCTTTGTTGTGGGGGCCTGTCCTGTGCTTTGTAAGATGTTTAGCAGCACCTCTGGCCTCTACCCACTAAATGTCAATAGCACATCTCACTCCTGCAGTCATAACAATCAAAAATGTTCTTGCACCTGGCCAAATGTCCCCTGAGGGGCAGCATTGCCCATGGTTAAAAACCACTGATATAAATCCTCTGGGAGGGTTTACATAGCAAGGGGAAGAGCCCCTCCCGTGCTCCTGCTTCTTCTCCACAGGGTGGACCCCACTTTTCAGTTCCCAGAATTCCCCAAGCAGGGTCTAAATATCAGCCAGGTGTGAGCAGGGGCCATCTGGGTGAAGAGGAGCAGATGGGGGGTGTCTTCCCTGTGAAAGTCCTTGAAATGCTCAGCCTAGGCACAGGAGAGAACCGAGCATTCTGTACTTAATAGGTGCCCTCAGAAGCTACCCACAGATAGGAGCTGCACTGTGTGCCTTCAAAGATCCTACAGCCTGATAGGAAGAATGGGCAAGCCCAGATGAAGTGATAGAGTAATAATGAACAAACAAGCGATGATCTGTAATTTTTTTCTTTTGCAAGCTTGTCTTCCCTCTCTCCCCTCCCATTCTGTAGATTTGACCCAGGCTCAGCCATGCGCTGTCACGAAAGCCGTGGTTTTCTTACCTCTCTCCATGGCTGATTTGAGAATCTATGTATTCAGTCTCCTTTAACGCATGTTCCACTCTGTTTTGAATAGGATGTTTCATTCTCACTGCAAACTCTGCATGCCCCAAACACAATTCCTTATCTTTCCTCCTGACTCAGTTCAAGTCAACACATATTTATTGAGTGCTGGTTGCTTCTCAATGTCAGTCATTTTCTTCTTCACTAGTAACAGAGCTCTGGCCAACATGCCCTGCTTTAAAAACTACATTTCCAGGTCTCCCTTGAAGCGTGGTGTAGCCATGTGATTAAGTTTTGATTAATGAGAGGCAAGCAGAGGGTGATAGATGATTTCTCGGTAGCTTCCTTAAAAGGGTGGGGACATATACCCTTTTTATCCTTTGTTCTGCCTTCTCTCTTTCTGGAATTCAGATGTAATGAGTGGAACCCCAGTATCTATTTTGGGCCATGAGGAGAATTTGAGGATGACAGAGCAGAAAGATAGAAGGATCCTCGTGACTGTGGAGCTGCTGCACCAGCCCTGGGGCTGTGGACTTTGATGTGAGAGAAGAAACTGTGTGTGTTTAAGCCACTGTGCTTGGACTTCTATCAGAAGTCAAACACAATTCCTAACTGAGGCAGGTGGCCCCTCCCAAGTCCATGCATCTGTTTGCCAGTCTCCAATGCTCCCTGTTCTCAGGCCGAATACGTTGGAATTAACATTGATTGGTATTTTTCCAGTCATGCAGCCACCATGACCTTCCAATTTTCTGAATTGAGAACCTCCTATACCTACCTGCCTTTCTCTCTTCATCATTCTCAGCATGGTACAAGCAGAGGGCTTGGTGATGATGAGCAGGATTCAGAGACATGTGGAACTAGTGGCTGGGATGCCCAAGTGGGCCAGGAGACACCACTAGGGGCAGACATGGAGGTGATAACAGCTGTTTTATCATTTAGGACTCCTGTTTACTCTGTGTACTCAGAGTTAGCCAGTGCCTGACATGTAGTCAGTGCTCAAAAAGTATCTGGGGGATTAATTAATTGATCAATTAATCGATCAAGCAATTAATTGATTGATGATTAACTAGATATACACATGCGGATGCATTGATATGACTTCTATTTTTGCCGTTCATGCTCATACACATTACCTTTTATTATGGAGACACCCGGTTACAAAGAAAACCCTCAAAGGTTTGCTGTTGACTTGAACCGTGTCACTTGTAAGAAGGACAAAATATATATGTGGTCAGCTTGAAACCCAGGCCTACTACTAGAAATAAACTAACCCCTTGTTGAAATCGCACAGGAAAACTGAAGGGAGGTGAGGGAGACGGGTGGCAGGAAAAATGCCTGAGATCTTACACAACTTGTGCAAACAGAATGACGGGGCTGGGCAGCTCCAGGAGTCCAGGAATTAATAGCCCTGCTGAGGCTCCGGGGCTCCAGAGATGGAGCTATTTAAAGCTGAGAAATGTCATTTCCACCCACAAAAGCTACCCAATTGCGTTATCTGGATGCTCTTCAGCCCCGGTGTTTTGGCAGCTTCCCTGGCCTGACCTCCCAGTGGCGGGACCACGGGGCTCTCAGCCAGCCTGTCGTCACTGCTCTCCGAGAGGAGGGCTGACCTTAGCCTCTCCAGGATCCTTCTCCTCCTATCTGCTCAGGCCCCAAGACAGGCTGAGTGGAGACTCAGTGCCCAGTTCACCCTTCGGAAAGCGTATCCAAGAGCACAGAGTCTGCTGCCCACATAGAGTCTGCTGCCCTCACAGAGAAGCCGGCCAGCCCAGCAGGGTGGGCCTGGGGCCAGGGCTGGGAGATGGGGTCTGGAGACAGAGATCCTTGCCCATCAGAATTATATCCTTGTCCTGCTCTGTGACCTCAGGCCATTTGCTTATCCTCTTTGGGTCCCCATTTCCTCACCTGGACTGAGAAATGAAAGAATCTTTCTCTCCTTGCCCTGTTTCTGGGGGAGGCCACAGGAAATCAGAAAAGGGGAGGCCTTTTGAAGCTTTAGGAAGAAAAACACCATAGAAATCCAGGTATTACCTGCAGCTCCTTCTCTCCTCCCCTCTAGTTAAGGTAATCCAGGAACACTTTCTCCGGAGGCAAGAAGACAGGAGGCTCATGTTTGAAGTCCAGAGTATGTGAAGGAGCCGTTAAGCCCTAAACTCCTGGGAGCCCAGGCTCATGCTCTTGCCAGGCACCTAAGGCAAGAACTTCCTCATATCCTGTCTGCTCTAATCTCCTATATCTGCTCTGGCTGATGTTCCTGCAGTTTAGGGGAGGAGGGGAACTTGGAAGCCTGAAGAATGTGCCAAGCCAAGTCTGCCCCACAGGTATCTAATGCCCAGTGATGGCTGGGCTTATTTCCTGAAGCTGAGGCCTGGCCAGGGGAAAGCACAGTGGTGTTAAATGAGTTTCTAAGGAAGGTGTAATGAAATGCTAGGGGCATTCTAGCACT
>NW_006432451.1:2746926-2768661 GCF_000325575.1 Pteropus alecto | reverse complement strand
TCTTTCCCAAATTAATGTTGAGTTTGTCCATTGCCACCACTCAAGGTGTAAAAGGGAGCTAGAAAAAGCTTTTTTTTTTAAGGAAACAGCAATGGAAACAAAGCCTTGTAGGCTCTTTTTCTCTCCTATGCCTTCTCTTGTCAAATCTTGGCCTGAAAGGCATGGATATTTTCCCTCATTTCATTTTTTAATTAAAATATTCTAGACACATTAAAAGATATATACAGTCAGAATAGTCTAGATTATGCTGCAGTAACAAACAGCTCCTTAACACGTTTCTGCTTCTGCTACTTGCTGCTTCCTGCTTCTGCTCATCCTTCAAGAATGAGCAAGGGGTTCTGAAATCACTCAGGGACCCAGGCTGATGAAATAGCCACCATCTCAAACATTGTCAGAAGCAAAAGAGAAATCCAGAGCGTCTCAAAAAGGCAATTAAATGCTCTAGCTCATGACTCATTGGCCAGAACTAGTCACAGGGCCCCTCCCAACCATAAAGAACCAGGAAGTGCCATCCTACTATGTGCTTAGAAGGGAAAGGAGCCGCAAATGTCTAGTGAACAACAGTAAAGATAAAAGCAAGAATAAAGAATTATATCACAAACGTCATGTACCCACAACCACCCAACCTAGTAAATAAACATCACTCTGCTAAGGCTGGGGAAGCCCTCTGTGTACCTGACTCAAGTACATCTCTGCTCCTCTCCCTCACCCCGCCTTGCTGAGTCATTCTCCGGACTCTGATGCTTATCGTTCTTTATATTTTACTACATATTTAAATATGCAATATATCAATTGTATATATCCTTTGCAGAGAGGTAAACTGGTCTCCAAATCTCCACTCAGCCTGTCCTGAGGCCTAATATGTATAATTAACAATATATAGTATTATTTTGCATTTATTTAAACACCACATAAGTGGTATCATACTGTATATGTCTATCTGCAACTTTCTTTTTTGATCTACTTTATGTTTCTGAGAGTCATCTACGTTAATGAGTAAAGCTGTGATTGAATCTGTGTGACTACCGCAATGTCCATTGCAGATAGACACTTCTAACTTTTTGCAATTACATATATCATTGCCATGAACATTCTTGTGCACGTGCAAGAGATGGTTTCTGCAGAATGAAGATAGGAGGGCACCTTCTACTTGACAAGAAATTGCCAAATAGCTCTCCAAAATGGTTGGACCAAGTCACATTCCATCAGTCAAATATAAGCCTCCAGTCTCTGTATCTTCATCAATATCTGGTACCATCTGGTGAGTGCAGAACATCTCCCACATGGTTTTCATGAAACTTTTCTCATTAATCAGTCCATAAACATTTATCAAACACCAACTATGTGCCAGGCACAGAGCTAGGAGCTGAGGATAATGAAGAGGGGTAGGACTCGGTCCTTGCCCTCAGTGAGCTTGCAGTCTGATAGGCAAGATAGATACCCTCACTTAAAAATCATTACAATAGACTGGAAAACATAAAGAGACAAATAAAAATCACCCCATCCTACTACCCATAAGTAGCCACTATCTTCTTTTTTTAAAGGACTCATTCATGAGCTCAGGATAAGACAAATAAGCCAAATGCTTGGACAGAAGGACAGGGCCCAGGCTCCAAGAGGCCCAGAAACCTTGAGTCATAACTCAGGGAAGATTGTACCTTGCCCCAAGGGCAGGAGCCCATCAGGTGGGACCACTGCCACGTGACCTCTGGAACAGGGGTCTGGGAAGCTCATGGGACTAAGCCATGGTCTGGTGAATCAATCTTGAATACTCAGGGAAGAGCTTTCATCTCTTAAGGTGAGCAATTAGCAAGAGAGCTTGCGTATGAGGGACCTGTAATCATAGCAGTGCTAGTGATGGTAGTGGTCATATTAAAGCAACCCTGCAAGATATACTGAGTGAGGAATCAAGTGTGTCTCCTGAGGACCAGGTTGGAGGTAAGGCTAGAGAATGCAGTTTTATTTCAGCCACATTGTTTGAGGAGCCATGTCAAGTTGGTGGTTGGTATATGAGCTAAGATGTCTCCTGGCTATAGCTCTAGCTAGGTACAGCTTAACTCAGTAAGTTAGTCCACAGACACATGAATCCATGAGCAAGATGTGACTTTAGACTCTATAAGAAATATGAAAACCTTTTTTTTAAATTACCTTTATCAAAATATAATTCATGTACAATAAAATGCAACCATTTTAAGTGTACAATTTGATGAGTTTCAATAAATGCATACATTTGTATAAGGACCACCACAATCAAGATACAGACCATTGATAAGAAAACTTTAAGGTCTCTGTCATTTTCTTCAAGGAGTCCTGTATTTGCTACGAGACACAGATACCTAAGAAAGATAGTGGGCTATACAAGGCAGCAAAGCATAAGTTTCAATAATTGGCACAGGATATGGGGGCGTGGGAAGTGCCTGGTCCTAATGCAAATATACTTGGAGCTGGAGGCTCTCCATCAGCCAAAGAGGATCAGGGGAGAGGCAGGCGAGGCATCACAAGACTTACTTGTCCCAAAATACCTCACTGGCCTGAAATGGCACCATGAGTCACCCCTTTGGTTTAAAACATTTGGTATTCCCTCTGGCATACCTCTATTAAAATGCACATAAATGACCTAAAAGACAGCCTTTGAGGTGTGTAGAAAGCTCATCCTCCACTAACTGTAGAATCAGTTGTCGGATTTGCTGGCTACCACTTCAGGGGAGGGGAGAGCTGCTCCAAAAACAAATGGGGAAATAGACAAAGAAGCTGCACGATGTCCTCTAATTTTTTTTTTTTTTTTTTTAATCTGGTGAGAGAGTGGATGCTTTCCTTTAGGACATCTCAAATTACCACATGGAGGCAAGTCCCATCTGAAAGTTTAGGACATCCATTTTGGTCCAGAAGGAGGGAAATTTTTGTCAGGAGAATGAGTTCGGCAGGGGTTTGGGAAGAGACTCAGCATGGGGGTGGGGCAGCACCCAAAGTCCACGGTCATCGGGGCATTGGGGCACTAGAGGTTAGGACTGAAAAAGAAAAGACTGTGGAGGTTGCTGCCTTCAAATACCTGCAGGGTGGTTGTGAGGTAAGAGGACTGGAATAGTTTTATGTGGTCCAGCTGGGAGTGGGGTGAGGAGAGCCAGAAGGTGACAAGTATTAGCTCAAAATGAGAATTCTTGTGATCAGAACTATCAGGAGAGGAAATGGGTTGCCCCAGAAAGTAGTGAGCTCTCTATCACTAGAGGCATGTAAGCTCAAGCCAGACACTTTGTTGCAGAAATTCAAGCTTTAAGAGAATTAGGTCTCTCTCATCACTAAGATTCTCTCATCTGGTCCATGGCCAGCCCTTGAGAAGCCCCAAACAAACAAATATTAATTGAAAAATTGCTTTGTACAAAGAGGAATCGAAGAACAAAAGCCATGGCCTCTGTCGGCCATGTTGGTGGGCAGATGATATAGAGGCAGGGTGTGTTTGGAATCACCAAAGGGATAGAAAACACACACTTTTGGAGTTTCGAAACAGGAGCTCCTGCCAAGGGCTAGAGTAGTCTATGGAAAACCAAGGAGGAAGTGAGGTGACAACAGGCCCTGAGAGGTACTCTGCAATTCAGACAGGTAGAAAGAAAGGGAAGGGTGCTCCAAGGGGGAGGAAAGTTATGGGTTATGGCCGAGAGGTAGGAAATTACAAGGCGCTAAGCTGGCTGGAGGAAGGGAATATGAAAGAATAAAAAAAGGGTGCCAGAGAGGGAGCCGAGGAACCTAAGAGAAGACAGAGAGGAAACAGGAAGGGGAAGGACCTAGAGAGGCGTGAGTCCTAGCAGAGGAGAGGCATGTGGCCTAGGTCCAGGGCGCCCATTTTGGGCACGGAGGGTGGTGTGGAGGGGCAGATTTCTCCCCACTTCCAATTGTGCCACAGACCACCAAGCATAATGCCCCAAGAATGCCTCTCGCCCCCTTCCCTCAGCCCCACCATGGCTTCTGTCCCCCTCAGGGCAGTGAGCGCTAGAGAAAGACGGGAAAACCCACAAAAATCTTCTAAATAAGACAAATATGTGGTGCAGACAAAAGCCGTGCTGGGTGGGATGAGGTTTCAGTTGCTCCCCAATGGGGCGGACCCGTCAAAAGTGGCTCGTGGCCACAGAAAAATGCGTCATCTCCTGCTCCCGGTGGGGCTCATTGTCTCAGCTACTCCTAAAAAGAGCGCATGCTGGGGTTCCCACAGTGAGGGATTTGGGGGTCAGCCCCTGGCCTCCAGGTTACCCACATGGCCCTGCCAGTCCCCAGCAGGGGGCTCCAGGTCTTCTCAGGGAAGGGGAGGGATGCCCTCTTTGGGGTGTTGATTGGGCCATTTTAAGCTGTTCCCTGGTTGTGGTTCCTGGTCTTCTTTGTGTGTGGCGAGTGTCCAGGGCACCGCTGGTGTGGGTGGGAGAGCGACCAGTGTAGCCCCTCAGAGCCCCATGAGAGCATGAAGGTTGAGAATCAAGTAGTGTTCAAATGAAAGTCAACTGCCACCAGAAATGCTTCAGGGGAACGGGGGTGCAGGTGGGTCATGGGAGGAGATGGTGGGGAGAGGCTCTTTCGAGTCCTCTGTCCCCCAACCCCCTCTCTACCCCCATACCTACACACTCCCAGGCACCTGAAGTTCATGTTCTAGTTCTACTCCAGTCCATGGCCATTGTTCCTTGAAGAAAGACAAAAATGTATTCAGTTTAGAGGCATTGTTTCGGACTTTCTCTCTCTGGGCCAAGGGCTGGGAATGAGAGGCCTCCTCTTGGTAGGGTGGCCCCAGGCGAGGACAGGTTGCACTTGATGCGGAAGGGGCAACCTGGGTGAGGGGATGAATAGACTTGCCTGTCTGTGTGTCTGTGCTGGGTGTGCACAAGGAAAGCCCTGAAAGGGGCTAGCGCTGCCAAGAGGGCAGTGCCCTGAACACAGTTTTGACTCTATCCTGTCTATGACCCATCCTAGCCCCCATTCCCACCTGAGTTACTTTAGTCTCTGCTTACTTTTCTACTTAGGCTCCCGCACTTTGGATGAGCGAGCGACTTTCTCTCTCTGGGCCTCAATTTCCTCATCCCAGAGGGTTCTAAGATTCTTCCTGATTCTAAGCCTCAGCATTAACACCTCAGTCACACCAGCTGCCCTTTCTTCTCTCCAAGACTCCAGTGGTCAGAACTGGCCTAAAATTTGGCTGAGTTGATGGCCACTTGGGCAGTGGGCTTTGAGAGGAAAATACCCAACCCTGGCCCCATAAGTATTTTTTAACTTATTTTGTCGTCTGGAATTCTACCATTAGAGAGCGACTCCTTGGGACCTATTTGAAAAGCCATTTTCAATAAAATGGAGAGGATAACTGCTAATACCTTTTAACTGTGACTAAGAATAATCCTTTACGTACATATTTCTCTTCCCAATACTGAAATCATTTTCAGGTATGCGATCTCATTTGGTACTACAACATCCTGGAATTAGTTGACCATTAGGAGGTTAAGACTCCCGGAGGCTGTGACTCAAGATAAGAACCTGGACACAGGTGATCTCCTCCCAGGAATTACCTACATTTTAACAGAGGAATATCCTGAGGGTAAGAATGCCTTTCTGATGGCAGGAATTTCAAGCTCTGGAACACCGGGTGGGGAAAGCTGTCTAGGGTGGCTGGGAATGAGGATGCCACCCTGGAGAGACTGGTGGGTGCAAACCCACTCAGCCCAGAGCTGTTGTCCATCAAGTGAGCAAATCTGAATAGTTCGCAGGACCCCTTAGAGGGGCAGATCTGTATGGACAGGTGTCTGGGTTCATGGGAGAACATTAACGACTTGAAAAACAGAGTAAGGGAGAGTGTAAGTACTGAGGAGCAGGACTGGAGGAGCAGAAGTCAGGGATGGTGGACCTGAATGAGAGCTAGTGGTAACTGCAGGAAGGGAGTGGAGGCAGTGGTGAAGGGCTACCTGGGCACAAAAGCTCATTTTAAACTGGCTGGTTATAACTGAAGACCAACCATGGAACACGGCTGGTGTCCACAATGAAAAAGAATGACCATTTATCAGGGCTCCTAATTCCTAGATAGTTTCTGTGCATTATCTTGCTTGAGGCTTGAATCACCCTTGAGGTCGATTTTATCATCCACAGTTTTATGGAGAAGCAAGCTGAGGTTCAAAGAGAGCATGGAACCTTCCTGAAGTCATACAGCCATTAAATGGAAGGGCCTAAAGTCAAACCCAAGTCAATTGGGCTCCAAAGCCTGCCTTCTAACCACTTGTGCAATGGTGACAGCCATCTGCTAACATTGCCTCCCCTTGCCCTATAAGGGCATTCTTGAGGCACAAAGAGCATCCTTGCTATTTTTCCTGCACGGGCTATTCATAATATTTTATTTTATTATTATTTTTTTTTTTCCAGCTGGGTACAGCAAACTTTATTGATGGTGCATGACAAGGTAGGGCTCTTTAAGCTCCTCTCCTTCTTCAGGGGATCTGAGATAGAAACTGGATGCCAGAAGATTCTTTGTGTTGGGGGATCAATTTGAGGCAAGGACTCCCCAGTAGCTGAGGGTCTCTCTTCCTCTCAATTTTATTTTATTATTATTTTTTTTTTTCCAGCTGGGTACAGCAAACTTTATTGATGGTGCATGACAAGGTAGGGCTCTTTAAGCTCCTCTCCTTCTTCAGGGGATCTGAGATAGAAACTGGATGCCAGAAGATTCTTTGTGTTGGGGGATCAATTTGAGGCAAGGACTCCCCAGTAGCTGAGGGTCTCTCTTCCTCTCACTGGAGCTGGTAGTCCAGGGAGCTCTTACTACTTAGAGGCTAAGTAGACCCTAAGGTTCACCACTCCATTGCTATAGCCAAATTCATTGTCATACCAGGAAATGAGCTTGACAAAGTGGTCACTGAAGGCCATGCCAGCCTCAACATTGAAGGTGGAAGAATGTGTATCACTGTTTAAGTCTCAGGAAACAACCTTGTCCTCGGTATACCCCAGAATGCCCTTGAGGGGGCCCTCGAAGCCTGCTTCACCACTTTCTTGATGTCATTATATTTGGCAGCTTTCTCCAGGTGGCAGATCAGATCCACAGCTGACTCATTGGGGGTAAGGACACGGAAGGCTATATCAGTAAGCTTCCCATTCAGCTCAGAGATGACCTTGCCCTCAGCCTTGGCAGCGGCGGTAGAAGCAGAAATGGTATTATGGGCAGCCTCTCAGCCAGCACACCACAGCTTCCCAGAGGGGCCATCTACAGTCTTCTGGTGGCAGTGATGGCATGGACTGTGGTCATGAGTCCCTCCACGATGCCAAAGTTGTCATGGATGGCCAGGTGGCCAAGCAGTTGGTGGTGCAGGAGGCATTACTGACAATCTTGAGGGAGTTGTCATACTTCTCATGGTTCACACCCATCACAAACATGGGAGCGTCTGCAGAAGGGGCAGAATTGACAACCCTCTTGGCTCTGCCCCCTCAAGTGAGCCCCAGCCTTCTCTAAGGTGGTGAAGACACCAGTGGACTCCACAACATTTTCAGCACCAGCATTGCCCCATTTGATGTTGGTGGGATCTCACTCCTGGAAGATGGTGGTGGGCTTTCCATTGATGACAAGTAACTCATTATCAGCTTTGATTGTGCCTTCGAACTTGGCAGGGGTAGAATCATACTGGAACATGTAGACCATGTAGTTGAGGTCAATGAAGGGGTCATTGATGGTGACAATGTCCACTTTGCCAGAGTTAAAAGCACCCCAGATGACCAGGTGCCCAATATTGCCAAATCCGTTCACTCTGACCTTCACCATTGTGTCTCAGCATCTTGGCTGGCATTGTGAGGAAGACAAGGCTGTCTGTTGCACAGGCCATTCTTGATCATTTATTTTTCATGCAATAAGTGGTGATAGGGGTTCCTCTCGAGCTTTGGCTTGATGATGACAACAAGAGGAAGAAAATGTTTTTTTCTGTAAAGGGCCATATAGTAAATGTTTTAGACTTTGTGGACCATAGGACCCCTGTTGTAAATACTCAACTCTTGGGAAAGGAGCCATAAACATTATGTAAATGATGGGTGTGCCTGTGTTCCAATAAAACTTTATTTACATACACATCTAATTCATACATTTATCCATTCATTCATCTATTCACCTGATCGTTTATTCGGGCACTGTTCTAGGTGATGGGAATGCAGTAAACTAGATAATCCTCTGCCCTCTGAGAACTCACATTCGTTATTTGTACCCTCCTTAGTGGCTGATTTAATAGGTTAAATAGAGTAGAAGCTCTACCTATCACAGGATAGGGAGATTAGGTATTATTGGATGTGTTTTCGACCTATAGGAAAAAGACAAGTTACATCTGAGGATAAAGGGCAGCATGGGACAGTGGTTAAGTATAGATTCCAGAGTCAAATTGCTTCTGCCACATACTAGGAATGTGTCCTCACATGAGTTACGTCACTGCCCTGTGCCTCGGTTTCCTCACCTATATGATGTGGATGATAATAGCAATACTTAACTCGTAATACTGCCTTAAGAGTCAACTGAGTGAATATTTATAAAACACATACAAGAATGCCTGACTCATAGGAATCACATTATAAACTTCTATGAAATAAAGGAGATGTCCAAGAGAAACAACAACAACAACAATTAGGAATTAGATCACGAGACAGTGCTTGCTAATTCCAGATTCACCAGTGTGCTATACTGGACAAACTTTAATTTTCCTTTGTTCCTATTTCCTCATTTTAAAGATAAATATAATAACATAAACTCCCACTGCCTCTTTCACTCAGATAGAGTAAATCCAAATGACATCCTGATCCCAGAGGAAAATAAAAACAATTTATTTACAAAAACGGGACCAGGTCAGATATGACCCTTGAGCCATATATAGTTCACTGGAGTGCATGATGAGTTTAAAGAGGCAAGATTTACACAGATAGGACAGTTTAGTAACAGGGCATGCGTTCATTAACAGGATGGGTGTCATGGACCAGGAGCATCCATTAGGTGGTAGATATACCAAGAGTTTGTGTGTTGGAGAAACAGATGGGAGGTGAGAGAAGAAAGGCAAGCTGGGGTCAGATGCTAAAGGGTTTTGAATCCCAGGCTGAGTTTATTTAGACTTTTACTCTCAGGAGCAGAAGTTCACAATAATGTTCCCCGCTTTGGGATACCATGACAGATGACAATCATATGTGAGACTTATATCCATAAGTATATACCAGAATGGGCTGGAGCAGAGATAAGCCAGACTTTGAGTTCCAAGGAATTCCCTATGAATGAGATTGCATTTCTAAGTAGATATAGAGTCTGCCTCACTCCACCAACCAGTTTGATGTTAATTACTTATCGTGGACAGAGAAAATGGCTGGTATAATGTGGATTTTTTGTTTGTTTTTTTGTTAGTTTGAAATTTGTTGGGGGTATGTGTATGTGAATGTTAGAAATATATTTGGGGGGAAAATGTGCCCCCAGCTGTAGGGGATAACATATATTAGTTAAAGCTTATTAATTGTGTCACTCAAATCCTTTATTAGTCTCATTATGACTTTTCTCTACTTGGCCTGTAAATTTCTGAACCTTTATCCATTGATCAAAGATTTGTTCATTTCTCCTTGGTTTTTATCAGTGTTTGCTTTACATATTACTGTACTCTTTACTGTATGTTAAGAGTCATAGATATTATATATTTCTGTAAGATTGTAACTTTTATCAGTATATCTCCTTGGTTTCTTTTAGTGCTTTTTGCCTTGGATTCTATATCGTCTGATGCTAATATACCTGCTTTATTTTGTTATCATTTGCTTATTTCCTCCATCTGTTCATATTCAAAATGTTCTTGTCATTTAGTCTTGAATACATGTGTGTAAACAGCCTATAGCAGGATTTTGCCCTTTAATAGAGGAATTTTTTATTTTTTTATGTATTATTAATGATATTTTTAGACTTTTCCTATCATTTTATTTTATGCTTCCTTTTACCTTGCTTTCTTCTTATCTTTTTTCTTTTTCTGCTTTTGTTAGATTGATTAAGTTTTCTTTGCCCGTCTTCCCTTTTAAATTCACTCTAATGATTTGGAAGGTATTTTTCGATTCCCCATCTTCCGTTGGTTACTCTAAATTTCAATCCTATATTCTTTAACTTATGATTTTCTATCAATATATAGAGCTAATCAGGAACTTTTTCTCCCTTAGCACACTTTAGCATTCCTCTTCCTCCTCCATTTGTCACCTCCCAAGTTGAGATCATCTGGATAGATTATGGTTTCAAATTGTTGTTTTTAAA
The DNA here is from genome assembly GCF_000325575.1 of Pteropus alecto. Classification (NCBI taxonomy): domain Eukaryota; kingdom Metazoa; phylum Chordata; class Mammalia; order Chiroptera; family Pteropodidae; genus Pteropus; species Pteropus alecto. The sequence goes on along the minus strand of NW_006432451.1, from coordinate 2,758,409 downwards.
TGTTTACATTATGCCTCGATCATTATTTAGACCACTAAAAGTTTTACTAGTTTCTCTGTCCACCATAGTGTCAGCATCCCACGTCTTCCTCTTTTTCGAATTCACTATTTTTTTTTTATTAAAGCACCTCCCCTAGGAATACATTAAAGAATATAAGGGTGGCAAACTTTCTCCTTGTAATACAAAAAACGTCTTAATTTTTCCCTCCCACTCGAATACTTCATATCCCTTGGAACTTTAGAAATAGTGCTCCATTGTTTTGTAACATCCAGTCTTATACCAATTTAATATTATTTTATTGGTGACTTGCTTTTTCTCTCTGGAAGCCTCTAGGCTTTTTTCTTTATCTTTGTTTTGAAACTTCACTATAATGTGTCTAGGTGTGAGGTTTTTTTCTGGGAACATTCAATTGAATGATTAATTTCTTTCTTCAACAACTGGGATATTTTATTTTATTAGTTCTTTAATTTCTCTCTTCTATTCTCTGAAGTTGTGTCCATCTGAAATGCCTATTAGGCAGATGTCTCCTAATTTTTTCTCTCAGACTTTCCATCTTTTTATCCTTTTCACTATGTTTAAGGCAACTTTTTCAGCTCAATCTTCCTAATAACCAGATCATTAAATCCATCTCAGACCGTGTACTGAATTTCAAATTCTGATTATCAATATTTAAATTTTAAGACCTCTGGTGATTTTTAAAATGGATTTATTATTCTTTTGCATCTCTCAAAGATAATTATTCTTCGACTAAACTGGTTTTTGTTGTTGTTTATTCTATTATCTCTATTTCTTTGAGTGTTAACTCTTCCATATGTTAAGTTTAGAGCTGTGCTATCCAATATAGTAGCTGTTTGCTATTTATACTCAAATCGATTAAAATAAAATAAAAAATTTAGTTCCTCGGTTGCAAAAGTCATGTTTCAAGGAATATATAGCCACATGTGGTGTGTGGCTACATATTGGACAGCTCAAATATAAAACACTCCCATGATCATAGAAAGTTCTATTGGACAGTTGGCTTAGAGTTTCTCTGAATCATAGTTTTATTTTTCCTTAAATCTTTAGTGATTCTTGATGTTCAGCTCATCTTTGTGATTGAGAATACCTGTTGGCCTGCTTTGTGTTCACTATAGCCTGTCACTGGTTACTGAGATTGGGAGGGAGATGTGTGGCTTACTGGCAGCTTTTCTCCTGCATGAAGGCTCCCTATCTCTCTCTCTCCCTACTAGGAGCATTGCTCTGCCACTCTATCCCCAGCACCCTGCGGCAAATCCACCACTGCCAACTACTGAACACAGGTCAGGAAACAGCTAGGAATACCCCTGGGACCTCCTGTGGTTATTCTGAGTCTGTTGTCTCAGACTTGGAGGCCTCCAAATCACTTTTTCCTCCACAGCAGTCTTCTCCTTCATATGTTTTAGCTGTGATTTCCTATAGTTTGATTTCTTTACAGCTTTGATGCTATTTGTTTTTTATCTTTCTGGGACCCAATGCTTCTGAGATGCTGTTGGCTCTCTCATTTCCTCACACTGTATAATTTCTTTTTCCCTAAAGTTTTCTGTCATTTTGTGGATATGGGCAGGAGAGAGGGACCCGAACTACAACACCACCTTTGTATAAGCATTGTTCTGCTCCTTGAAAATGCATTCCATAACTAACATTTCACTAAACCTGGTGATTCCCACACTCAGACAGGTACTGGCTGGCTGCATAACAATCACCTGAGGACCCATGGGCTTTGAATGCACAACTCAGTTTAAGAAGCATTGGCCTACCTAATGGGATGAGTGAAAAAGAGAATCAAGTAATCAAGATAGGCCACCTACTTAGCAGGCTGGTTTGTGGCCAATACCCAAACGTCCAAGATTTCTAATAGCCAAATCACTATTTCTATGAGTGAATAGGACATTGGGTGGGTGTGGAGATGGACGCCTGAGGGATCTCTTTATCCTCAACTGACGGAGGGCGAGAAGTTGCAAAACCCACTGGGGAGAGCTCAAGGACAAGAGGCATACAATAAGTACAATTGAATGGAATTGAAATGAATTATTGCTTCAGGCCTCTCTCCCTCCCGCAACGATATCAACTCTGCAAACCCCAAAGATCAAAATGGGGCCAGAAAATTCCCCCATCTAGAGATTTTCTTTTAACTCTAATTGCTATTCCACTGAGGGGCCCAACTCCAGCTTTGAGGGGATATATTTACTGGTTAGATTTGCAGTAATGATTATTATTGTTACTTTTAAGAAGAATACACTCATTGTCTCCAGCGAGCTCACAGTGCTGCACAAACATGACCTCATTTCTCCTCTGAATGGGGCAGGTATTGTTAACTCTGTTTTCCAAAAGAAGGACATGAGTTCCTTTGCAGCCCAATGCCTTGAACAAGGCCACACATCAAGAGAGAGAAGGAAGATGGAATCCGGCTGAGGCCTTTTCCATTTGGGTCCCAGGGCTCTCTGCACTGGTCGAGGCTCACTTGTCTGGTCAGTCCCCTGACTTCTCTTATGGCCACAGTGTTGGTTCCAGGGTTTCAAGGGGATCAGGGGAGTCAGAGTCACCAACATCAGATACCGCAAGAGAAATAATCGTTACTTTTCAGAGGCTCAGCCAAGTCCAGGCTTCAGGCTCAGCAATCAAAGCTCTCCCTGGTTTGGCCCCAGTTTCAACAGGCTCCAACCTGGCTGACTTCTCTCCTTACTTAAGTACTTCACTGCTGGGTCCACTCAGATTGAAAATCACATTCACACAGATTTGTTCTTTCCGATGAGGAGTTTCTGCTGCCTGCCTGTTGCCTGGGTCAACTGCAATACATTTTGGCCACTGTGCTTTCTTTGGGCCTTTTCTTCTGCCATCCCCTAAGCCTTGTTCCAGAACACGTTTTGCTCTTCCTGCCCTCTGACCTTTCTACCCAAGCTTCAAGCCTCAATGTGCCCAAGAAACCTTCCAGAATAATTCCTTTCCTTCTGTGAAGTCCTGCCACCCTTATTCATTCATTCCATGGATAATTATTCAGGACCTACTGTGTGTGGCAGGCACTATGGGAGATGATGGGGATACAATAGTGAACAAGCCTGACAGGGTTCCTGCTCTCATGGAGACAGGAAAAACAAAAGTAATACAGTAGGTCAAATATTTATGAGTTGTCATAAATGTGTGTGAAAAAGTCTCCAAAATACATCCCCAATCTGTCGATGTCTCTCCATTTTCCATTCTGTCCAAGAAAAAGCTTGGTTTGTCTAGGTACATCAAAAAGTTTCATGTGGCTAAAAGGAGATGGCAGACGAGACCGGAGGATCACAAGTGATGCTGGAGAGGACGCAAAGCTAGCCTATGCAGAACCACACCAAGCAGTTAGATTTCATGCTCAGAGCAATGGGAAGATGTTGCAGGATTTTAATCAGGGAGTGATAGGATTTGATTTATGCTTTATGACAGTGATTCACAACGAGGTGGGAGGTAGAGAAGGGGCAATTTTGCCCCCCACTCCCAGGAGACATTTGATAATGCCTGGAGACATTTTTGGTTGTCGTAACTTGAGGGGGTGGGTAGTGCTGCTGGCCTCTCTGGTGGGTAATGGCCAGAGATGCTGGTAAATACCCTACCATGTGAAGGATGGCCCCCAGGATGAATTTCAATAGTGCTAAGATTGTGAAACTCTGCTTTAAGATGACTCTGGCTGCCATGTGAAGAATAGACTCTCAGGCCCAACTCCTCTTCCCAAGAAGCCCCTTCGCATTTCAACGGGGAACATCTGGTGATAATGCCATAACCCACAAGAACAGTCAGATTGGCTGAGCAGGGAGGAGCCATTCTAAGTCATCGCTGAGCAGAAGCTACCTGCTCTGTGGGGGAAGATGAGGGGTTACAGAGACCAGCTCCAAGTGTGCCCTCTTCCTCCATAGTCAGTTACACCTGTGACTTTGTCACAGTGCCGAGAGTGCCAGCTCAGCACTCTCCTCTCTGATCTTCTGAACGCCAGGCCTGTGTGGAGCTGCAGAGGATCTGGGCACCCAAAGGCATGTGATACCCTGTGCTTACAATGAGTTTATGAGTATTTACTCCAGCATGTAAACCTATCATTTACAGCCTTGCCATGTAAATCAACATGGTGTTAAAGAGCTCTCCTTTTGCCCCTGACCCACAACTTGAGATTGGATTTAGGAAAGATTTGGTTAATCTGTGGTGATGATGGGAGGTCTGGGAGGAAATATCTCTAAAGATGGAGGGGACTGGTACCTCCTCAGGGTGGGGTTGGCCAAGAAGATGGTTCAAGTAAGAGGGTTTATCTTCTGTGCCCCAGTTATGGACTGTTCTTCTACTTCTATAGAGTTTTTTTTTCCCCTTTTTTGCGGGGGAGGGGCAGTTGTGTCATGGAAAATTAGAAGAAAGCTATAGAAAACCTCTCTGGAAAAATGAACACTGGAGACAAAAATTTATATGCAATTTAAGAGATTATCGATCCCCTTGAAGCCTATCCATGTGTGACCGTGTGAACTAATTCTCACCAACATGTAAATGACTATGGAAGTTCAGTGTATTTCCATTTTAATGAGGAGTAAAGTCCTTAGGCCAAAGGAACTAGAGCTCTTACTGGGCGAACTATTACATCAGTGGGTTGAAACATTTGCTAAAGGAGATGGGAAAGCATCTCCTAAGTTCTGAAGTCTTCCCACATTGCTGCGGTACCTATATATAAAACTGGGTTTGGAGGTAGGGAAGCAACAGAGGGAGAAAGGGCAACAAGGGCTATTCTAAGGGTAATTTGGACTCAAAAGGCCACCTGATACTGCACCCAGTGGGGCTCGTTGGGACCTCAGTACCAGATATTCCTGGTCAGCCCAGAGCATCTGATCTTGTTAATGGGCCAATAAAAATTAGGGGAACAAAGGCCAAACCCTGGCAGCTCAAATGAATCTCCTGTGCAAGAGGGAGCAATCTCGTAAAGAGTTGTAACTGAGCAAACGGTGGAATCATTTCGTTTCATTAACTTTAATAGTGCTCGTTAGGTTGGCTTCCAAGGGCTGTGGCACAGGAGAAAGCCAGACTCATCATCAGGACCTGTGAGCAGGCTGGCTCGTGTGGACTCCCCTTGAGGCCCCCAGCACCGAATTGGAAGTAGCTGCTCTTGTCAACCCCCACCCCGCCGCAGGCTCCCCGGCCCAGCACGACATCCTGGCTACACAGGCAAAGAGCCCAGGCCTCAAGGACTAATTCTTTCCTGCCGGGATGGGGAAAGACAGGGACAAAGAGCTTGGACCAAACCATCTCTGGGCTGGGGCAGGCCACCTGGCTCTAGGCACCCGCATAGAGGCCCCTCCCAGGGACATCAAAAGTCCAGCTCCAATGCCCACAAGCTCCCACTAAAGGATCCCACCAGCTCAGCTGGCCCAGGGACCATTGTCAATGCCAGCCACGCCCCTGACCTCCTCCTTCTTCTCTACCACAGACATGTCCACTGCCAGAAAAACACAAACAAACAGGGCCAGCAGAAAACACATCACCAAACAAACCCGCCTCACATTGTCCTCTGTGGTTCAGGGCCTGGAGCCAGAGGCCGCTGGCCTGGAAAAGCCCAAAGAGCTCCCTGAGCCTGTACAGCTCTGAGGAGAGCCTCCTCCCAGTGCAGGGTCTGCTTTGCCTCCTCTCCTGCTGCCTCCTTCTCTTTCTCTCTCTCCTCCTTCTCCATCTTTCTTTTTCTTCCATCCATTATTTCCCTCCCTTTCACTTCTTTTTGTGTTCCCTTTCCCCTTTTCTCCTCTCTGTTCTCTTCCTGCGTCTATGATGAAATAAATTCACTAAACATTGAAGAAATCCTGCAGAGTACATAAAGCCCAGGGTATATAAAGTCAGTTCAAGATGTGAGCCAGCCATGCTGTCTTGCTTTAAAGTCATCAGGAGTTCCGGAGCCTAGGCAATAACATCAACCCCAAAGCATCAGATAGAAATAGGCTCTTCATCATCAGGCTCACCCCACCTTTCAGATCTCCCTCCCCACCCCACTTATATACTTGTCTCTGGTTCAACCATATTATTAATTCCCCACTCCCCGTCCCTGCTCACCTCGTTTCCACCACCTGGAAAGCCCTCTCTCTCTTCACCCAACTCCATGTATGAGAATTCTATGTATTCTTTGAGGTCGTCTTTTAAACCCTCTCCTCTGAGACGTCCCCAAGCTTCCAGCTGGAATTAATCTGTCTCCTTTATGCACTCATTAGAATTTTATGTTGGCACCTCCGTATTTGGGCATTTACTATGTTCTTCCTTACATTCTAATTATTTCGATGCAAATTTTTCTCTCTTACCTAATTATGAGCTTGAGAGAAGAAACCATGTCATCTTTGAATTTCCATCTCCTTTAAGTGCCTGGCACATAGTAAGTACACAAGGAATGTCAAACTCATTAAAAACTGAATCTATGGTTATAAAGAAGCCCACATACAATTAATTCCACATCTTAACGTCACCAGTGTGGGTGTATCTCATTTATAATCATTTCATTTGCAAATTTGTTTGAGGCACTGATTTCCTTGAGTAGGCTCCCCCAGGTCTGATTTCAGGGCTTCACCAAGGGCTGGAGGATGGTATGTTAGACGGCGGCACCTACTGGTGAAGGGTAGCATTACAGCTTGGGGCCGCCAAAGAGAAGCAACGGAATTTCTCAATCAAATCCCTCAAGATTGGACCAGGGTGCGGACACAAGAGGACTAGAATAAGTTCCTCTCTTTCCTCAGTGGCCTTTAGGCTGACCAAGGGGGAGGAGCATCCCTGAGTCAGAATCCCAGCCTGTTCTCCTCTAGCCCACTGCAGCCTCCCGCAGACTGACTTTTGCAGGACCACCATGGGACATCAAGGAATCCCAGCCCTGGTTATTGTGCCCCTCAACTTTCCCCAGCCAGCTCAGCATGATGCCTAGGACAGCTTTCCATCTAAGACAGAGGAGGAGAGGTGGCATGAAAAAGAGAGAGACTTTTGCCAAACAAGGGAGGCAAACTTTGAAAGGAAATCGACACTCAGCAAAAGCACGTAGCTGGCAAACATTTTGACCTCTTCCTTGCTGCAGGTTTTCGGCTTCTCCTAAAAGTATTCTCAGTACTAGGGGAGCCCTTCTCAGAAAATATAATAGAAGCTATTGGGGAACTGAGATTTGTTTTACAGTAATTCACTGTATGAATTGGTTCGTGAAGACCTTGAACTTGCCCCAATACCTCTGCCCATCTTTTCCTTAATCCAGGGTACTTACAGAAATCATACTGTTAGATGGAGAGGTTCTCCTCCATCTCTCCATCTTTTCCTCTGGGGAAAGAACCCGGTAGGAATCTGGGGGAGGAGAGCCAAACAGAAACAGGGTAAGAGGGCAAAGCCAAGCCAGGTCTCAGCAAAGTTAAGAAGTTTATTATGAGTGTTCCCATAGTCCCTCATCTGTCACACCTTTCTTAAGGCTTCATCTGATAACTAACATTTTAATTAAGCAAAAGCTTAATTCTGTCACCCTCTTTCACAGGGATATACGTATTTGGGACCCAAGGTACATAGGATTTAGCTCAAAGGAGTGATTATCTAATGGTGAGATTTTAAGCATCATTAGGAAAGATATTTGATGAAAGGATGGAGATGATGAGGGTTCTGCCTCCTGAGTCTGCTTCCCCATCATTCAGATGGTAGCTAGCTGCCAGTGGACCCTACCCCATCCACCTTGGTCCCAGGCCTCTGTCACTGCTTCTCTCCCCTCTCTATTGCCTCTGGCTGCTTTATCCAGGCTGCCATCATCCAATGCTCTAAACTTTTGGGGGAGATCCTGAGCTTTTGGAAGGTTTCAGCTCTGCTTCTTTCTCTTCCAGAATCTGGAAGTCTCTGGCCAGAGTCCCCTTCTAGGCCCTCTGCATGTCCGTGATTTTTTTCAGCTGGGCATCTCCGCACTGCCCCTGGTGTCCACACTGCCCCTCCATTTAGCTGCCTCTGCTGCCACCAGTCCTTTAGGCAGCTGCAGCACTCTAAGTCTGGTGGGGTGCTGGGAGACAAGTCAGAGGATGCTCTACTTTTCCTTGGGATTCCCATGAGTTCACCATCTTTCATTCTTTCATTCATTCAGCAAACATTCATTGAGCACAGTACATGCCAGGCATATGCTTGGTAACCAATATGGCTCTTGCCTTCAAAGGTCTGACAGACTTAGTAGAGGGAAATAGACTATTACAGTACAGCATGAACAGGCTGGGTTTCAAGGACCACTGAGTTCAAAACCTGCTGGGATAATAAGATTTCATAAACAAGGTACATTTAAGCTGGATCTTGAAGGGTAGTAATGGCTTTCCAGCTGGCAAGAACACAATATGTGCCAGGCATGGTGTTGCTTAGGTGTAGTGACGGTGAGATCAGAACAGAAATATGAAACATAATCGGAGGAAAGGGTTCGGGACTGACACAGAGGGCCATGCTAAAGAGTTAGAACTTAACCCTGTAAGGCAATGGTCCACAGGAGATACACTGAGTGCCTGAACTGAGGCAGCAGCAATAGGGGCAGAAAAGATGATTAGATTTGAGGGAGGTCTCAGAAGTTTCACCCCCAGGATCTGGTGGCCTGTTTTAGATGGGGAAGAGGAAAGAGTCCTTACAGACCTGGAGAAATCTACCTGGGGCCGCTGAGTGAGTTATGGAGCCATTAACCCCAAGATGGAGATCACAGGAAGAAGACAGATCAGGACAGAGTGTTGAGAGGAACAGTGAATTTGGTTGGGAGTCAGTTCAGCTTGAGGTCTTGAAAAATACCTTTGTAAATATCTATAAATTAGGCAGAAATATAGCACTAAGTAGAAAAGAGAGGAGGGAGCTAGAGATACAGATCTGAAAATCGGACATACAGAAAAGTGAGGGCTAGGGATATAGATTTGGGAGTCATCAGCACATTGGTGGCCCCACAAACTTTCCAGCTACTTTGTGCTGGACCTTCCACATGGCTTCTCAGCAGTAAGCTCCAACAACCCACAAAGTCAGAATTTTATCCTCCCTGTCTTTTAGATGAAGTTGACGCTCACAGAGGTGAAGAAACTTATTCAAGCTCACCTACTGATGGGGCTGGAACTAAAACCTAAAACCTTCTGACCATAAAGCCAATATTCTTTCCATCACCCTCGCTGTCTTTGGGTGAGAGTTCCTAGAGTGGTCACATAGTGTGAGAAACTAGAAGAGCCAAGTGTAGGAATTAGGAGGCCAGGGAAGGGAAAGCAGCCAGCAGGAGATTAGGGAAAAGAAAGAGCTCCAAGAAGGGAAAGGAAAATGTTCAGAGGCTTCTGATGACACAGAGAGGTCAGGCTAGATAAGGACTGGCAGGCAGCCCTGATATGGAGACATGGAAGTCTTTGGAGACCTAGCGGGGCAGGGAGGGCGGGGTGATCAGAGGGGGCCTGGGCCAGACTTCACTAGGGTGAGGGATGAAGGGAAGCAGTGAAGTGGATACAGAGAGCAGGTGTATTCCTACAAGTTTAGGAGCTGGGAAGGACAAGAGGAAGCAGGGGCTGGGGAAACTGGTTGTTGCTGCTGTAGGATGCTGCAGGTTACACTGTGTGATAGGAGGAGAAGAAGCTGAGGTGAGAGATTCAGGAGAGGGAAGGGACGATTGACAGTGCCAGCTCCCTGTAGGGCAAGAGGGGATGGGATCTTTGCATGTGTATGTGGGATTGGCCTTGGCCAAAAGGAGGGACCCCTCTCCCAGCAGTGGAAGGAGAGGGGGTTGGAGGACAGGAAGTTCATGCTAGATGGCTTCTGATTTCTCAATGAAACAGGAGTTGAGGAGGCTGATTGGAGAAGTAAGTGGGTAGAGGCTGGCAGAGGGGAAACCGAAGTTTGGAAGAGCAGCTGTGTGGAAAAGAACAGGGCACAAGCTCAGGGAAGTTTGGAGCCTTGCCTTGTGATGTGGAGGGGTCTGGAACAACACATTGGTGTTGATGCCAGTTGGCAGGTTGGAGATATTTGTTTCCTTCGCGGAAGCAGCCAGAGAGCAGGTGGGGAGCAAGCAGGTGGCAAAGTGACTCAGGTGTGGGGATGAGCAGGGAGGAAGGACTGGGAGGACACTGAGATGATGGTCCAAGGAGGGGCCAAGGAGGTCACCTAAGTGGCTAAAGGAGAGGCTGGAAACGGTGTGGGCAGCTCAAACCAGGCTACCCTTCCTCAAGTCATGGTCGGGCTGCCAATGGACCTCTCTGTAAAGGAAGACTAAGGGCCTTGGAGCAAGTTACTTCCAGAATCCCAGGGCCAGAACGCACTTTAAGAGAGTGTACTTCCAATCCTCTGCCTATATAGTCAAATGGCTCCTGACTCATCCTGGAAATGTGGAAAACCAGGACCAACCAGGGTTTACCTGTCTACTGACCTAGTACGATTCTCCGTCTCCCTCCTTTCTTCTATTTTTTGTTGTTGTTATTGCTCTGTTCTCTTTTATCTCTCTCCATCTGTTAAGCACTGATTTTCCTTTATATTTCTATCTTGTCTATCCATTTCTGTTTAAGTGTTATCAAAACTCACCTCAAATCCCTTCTCATTCATAAACTTTCTAGATGATCACTTCTGTTCCCTCTGACTTTCTGTGGCACTTTCTGTCTGAATTGCTTGATACCACATTCAGATAGTCCGGTTTACACATATAAATCTTGCCTTCCTGGTAAGACTTGGCATTTGGGGGATTCGCCTTCTGATGCAGAGGGATCTGGAATCATACACTGGTGTTGATATATCTTTCTGAGCAGAGATCACATTTTCTCTGTCTTTTGTACATCCTAAGGGGTCAGTGCGTATTGAAGGGAGGGAATGAGATAAATACCATATGCCACTTAATGGAAGAATTTGTGGTTGATCAAATCATTAGGAAGAGGAAGAGCCAGAACCGAAAGGGGTAGACTGGCAGCCCTGAGAGTACAGGCTAAGGAGTACTCGCCGATCCAGGAGACAGAAGTCATGGGAGACATGAATTCAGCTTCTGGCTTTGCCTCTTAAATTATATGTTGTGTGACTTTGGGCAAAATGTGTAACTTCGCATCATCACACAAATGTGATGGCTAGTCTTCTGAAGTCCTACTCCTGTTTATCCTCCAGAGCAAGGGTACTCTTCTACTACTTCTTTTGTGTGAAGGGGCTAGTCTGCCACACATTCCAACCTGTCCCAAATGATTAACCCAGAACAGTAGCAAGAATGTGTTAGGTCTCTGTGGATTTAGAGAAGACAGAATAGAAAATGGAGGCTGTATACGAGCTTCGGAGTCAGGCTTGGGCCCAAGTCCTGGCTTTGTCCCTTCTAGTCGGTCAATCTGGGTGGGTCGACCTACCTGAGCCTCAGTTTTCCTATCACCAAAATGGAGATCACAGTTCTTGCTGGTTAGGCTTGAGATGGATTTCCCGGCACATAGAAAGCACTCATTAATGGTAGCCGTGAGCTCTAATTTGTGTCTTAGAGCATCTGTGCCTTTGTAAGGCGGGATAGGAGGGGCAAG
>NW_006432451.1:2746108-2746734 GCF_000325575.1 Pteropus alecto | reverse complement strand
ATCAGTAGGAAGAGGAAGAGCCAGAACCGAAAGGGGTAGACTGGCAGCCCTGAGAGTACAGGCTAAGGAGTACTCGCCGATCCAGGAGACAGAAGTCATGGGAGACATGAATTCAGCTTCTGGCTTTGCCTCTTAAATTATATGTTGTGTGACTTTGGGCAAAATGTGTAACTTCGCATCATCACACAAATGTGATGGCTAGTCTTCTGAAGTCCTACTCCTGTTTATCCTCCAGAGCAAGGGTACTCTTCTACTACTTCTTTTGTGTGAAGGGGCTAGTCTGCCACACATTCCAACCTGTCCCAAATGATTAACCCAGAACAGTAGCAAGAATGTGTTAGGTCTCTGGATTTAGAGAAGACAGAATAGAAAATGGAGGCTGTATACACGCTTCGGAGTCAGGCTTGGGCCCAAGTCCAGGCTTTGTCCCTTCTTAGTCGGTCATCTGGGTGGGTCGACCTACCTGAGCCTCAGTTTTCCTATCACCAAAATGGAGATCACAGTTCTTGCTGGTTAGGCTTGAGATGGATTTCCCGGCACATAGAAAGCACTCATTAATGGTAGCCGTGAGCTCTAATTTGTGTCTTAGAGCATCTGTGCCTTTGTAAGGCGGGATAGGAGGTGCA
>NW_006432451.1:2743429-2746082 GCF_000325575.1 Pteropus alecto | reverse complement strand
CTGGAGCTACCCTTCCTGGCAGGTGAGTTTCCTTCTAACTCTTCAACTTGGAAGTGCTGCTGCACACAGAAGCAGTGTGCTGGAATGCATGGTATTTTTGGAACCTTCCCAGTAGGAATGTGTGGCAAACAGGAACCTATTGGGGGTGGTCAGGATGACTGCATTCACACCAATGACATCAAGTCTGGCCTGGGATAAGACTGCTTCTTCCCAGGCACTACTTAACTTTTACTGTTGAACACCGTGGCCTTTGCTCTGTCTGAGAAAAAGTGGAAATAACAATGGCCACCACCTACTGAACGCCTACTGTGTATCGAGGGTTTTCCATTCATTATCTCATTTAATTAACACCATAACCCCATGAGGTGGGCATTTTCATTCCCATTGTCAGAAGAGAAAACTGAAGCTCACTGAGACTGAGTAAGTTACCTGAAGACACACAGCTAGAAAGTAACAGAGCTGAGATTTGAACCGCAAGTTTACTTTACTCTAGAGCCCATCCAGTTAGATAGTGCTGTATACCTCACCTTCGAGGTTGTTTGACATACCCACTTTCTAGATGATGAAGCTGAGGCTCAGAGAGTGAAATAATGCACCAAGAATAGATAGATGGCTGGAAAATGGTCAGGCCTGACATTGACTTTGGAGTGGTCTGGTTCCAACATGTACATGTTCTCCATTAGACTGTACTGCCTGTCAAGGCGGGGGTCACTGGGCTTGTTTCACAGATGGGTACGCTGAGGAGCAGAGAGTAAAAGCAAAGTTTCATGGAAGGAGACTTGGCAGGGGAGAAGAAGTTCCTGAACATGGTGGAGCCCTGGCAGATATATCCCTAAGCAGGATCAGAACCGAGATATATCAGCTGTTGGCGCCCCTAGTCCAGTCCTTTCTCTTAGACATTTGCAGGAAAAATTGGAATGAAATGAATGTCAGAAGTATCCCTGAAAGAAAGTGAAGCCCAAAAGCAAACTGCAGCCTGAGAGGTGAGCATGGGAGCCTCAGAGGACTCAGGGACATTCTGCCTCTGCCAGTCAGGGTATGGGATATGCTGCTGCTTTTGTAGTACCACTTGCGAGAGCCACCTCATTATTCCTTCCTTGTCATCTTCTTGAGTCACTCTCCAGTTGTGAGTCTTTGTAGACGTGGACAGAGAACAATATGACCAGCACCCCAACTCACAGCGCCTCCATGGTATCAGCCCTGTTTCTGCTGCTACAGAATCCTCTGAAGGGCTGGAGGTGGGCTGGAACCAGATTGGATGGTGGGGAGCAGAGCAGGGACTTCCTCTTCTGCCCAGATGTGGAGGAAATTCACCTGGTCCTAGGATAGCAGAGGAAACAGACAAAATAATAGCTGGCAAAATAAAGGGGGGTGGGGAACTAGAGTAAAAGACACTGAGCTTCCCAGAGGCATAGTGGCTAAGGTTGGATGACCCATCCAATCCTTCCTTCTCCCAGGCCAGGGCAATGTACACATTTAGAGGAACCAGGAAATCATACTGAACTGGAGAGAAGGTCCAAGATAATCTATTGATCTGCCTCTATGGAATCCTCCATGGCCACCTTACCTGTGGTCTACAGGGTGGGCTGGAGCCCTCCTCCTTAGAGACCCAGAGGAGTTCACACCACTGTCCAAGGCAAGGCAAAAACAAAGCACGAAACAGTGCACTCTCCCTTCTCTACTTTGGGGGGGCTCCTCAGCTCTCTCCGTGTAGATCAGGAACCATCTGGCAACCTCCGAAACAGTGCACTCTCCCTTCTCTACTTTGGGGGGGGCTCCTCAGCTCTCTCCCTGTGCCCTCATGTAGATCAGAAACCATCTGGCAACCTCCAATTCTCTTCTTCCTTCCTTCCTTCCTTCCTTCCTTCCTTCCTTCCTTCTTTCCTTCTTTCCCACCTTCCTTCCTTGCTTGCTTCCTTCCTTCCTTCCTTCCTTCCTTCCTTCTATTTCTCTCAAACCACTCTCTCGTTTGGGGCAGAGAGAATGGCAAGTTTGCACTTGTCCTCCAGCCCTGCACATAATTGGTGGCACCAAGCAAAGCTGCCGCAAGGGGAGGGGTTTGCCAATGGAATGAAGGAGGGAAGTCCTAGAATGACAGGTCTGGAAGGGACCTTGGAGATAATTCCCATGATCTATGTGCTTCCATCCCAACCACCATCTTTCACGCTATGCAGGGATTTTTAAGCCTCCTCCCCCAGGCTTCTTCAGGGCACTATCTCCTTTCCACTACTGAGTTAATCCACCATCTTGTTTTCTAGGTGAGAACATTGAGGTCCATTGAGACGTGACTTGCCCAAAGGTAATCTTTGTCCCAGGACAAGAAACCTGAATGTTCAAGTGTTTGCATCCTCCTACTTTTCCACTCAATCCCTAGGGAAGGAATGGCTCAATTCTCCCTGGGAGCTAAGGAGGTGTCTGACAAAGCTGCCTGTCACCCCAGCTGATGTGACTGGCTTTGTCAAGGGTCTAAGAATAGTTATTTTCAGAGAGATCTTGGTCATTATCCCTTCCTGTCCGGTACTCTGAGGGTTCTATGAGGTTAGTCTGAGTCCCAATGGTCTCTTCCCTGCAGAAATTTGGCTCTGAAGCCTGACAGACTCAGTCAGACTGAGGTCCCATACTCAAGAAAGCCCCTGCCACCTTAAGAGGTCTT
>NW_006432451.1:2742039-2743419 GCF_000325575.1 Pteropus alecto | reverse complement strand
ATGTAAAAAGAAAAGATGCAAAGCTGGTAAACGCATCAGGAGGTGATGTTCATGGTTCAGGGATACTACTCCTTTGGCACACTTTGCCCCAAATTTTAAAAACCTTGTTTACCTTTCCCCTGCTGCCCCTGCAGTTGAAGGGATGAAGGGTTAATGGACTGGTTAGGACCACATCTTGACGTTTCAAGGGCAGCTTTGGAGGAGTGTGTTGTGCATTTCTGTGTCTTTGTATTTACACACATAGGCATATCTCTGTAGGTTAGCTTTTGCCTCTGTGCTGAGAGCATTAGTGAGCCCAGGTTTATGCGGGTAGGGTGGCTTAGTGGGCTACCTCCAAGGCCTCAACTGCAAGGGAGTCAGTTCTGGAGCCAGCAGTTTTAGCTGGAGAGAACGCTACTTTCCTCTTGGTCCTCGATCAAAGTGGACTCAGCACTAGGAATGGGGACTGAGTCCTGAGGGTGAGGGGTGTGCTGGAGTTAGGAGGGCGTTACTCCGCGGGTTGTCGAGAGGCTCTGGTTTTCGAGGTCCTATGTGGCTGTGTTCCGCGCGTGTGTCGGGCTGTGTGGCGGGCACGCTTGAGTGCCCGTGCGATCTTGTCCGCCCCAGCCTCTCCGACACCCCGCGCTCTCTTTGTCTCGTGGAGGTGTGCGTGCAAACCTGCATCGCACGGCCCTCATCGCGTGCGAGCGCGGGTTTCCCCCCTCTTCCCCCCGGCATGGAGGACGAGCCGGAGCCGGGTGCTGTTTGGTCTGGAGCGGAGCGGGGCTTGCATTGATCCATTGATTGTGCGCGGTCTGCGCCTGACCTCCCTGCTCCCGGGGAAGCCGTCTCCATGGAGACCGGGCCCGCTCCCCCAGCGCCGGATTGTAAATTCCTGCAGGGCGGCCCGGCCCCTGGACCTCCCGCGCCTCATTCGGCATCCTCAGATGGTGAGTCCGCAGGCGGCTGCTGTAAAGACGGGATGTAAAGAGATGGAGATAAAACAGGAGAGGAGGAGGAGGAGGAGGAGGAGGGGGAGGAGGAAGAAAACGAAAAGGAGCGAGGAGAGGAGGAGAAAGAGAAGGAGGAGGAGGAGAAAGGCGAAGAAAAAGAGACGGAGCCTGAGAGACGGAGAAAGAGCGAGAGGAAGAAAGAGAGGCAGAAAGGGCGTGTTTCTGGCTCTGCGTTTCCCCTCCCCTTTCTCAGGTCCCTCGCTCGGGTTCTGCGCGCTCTCCGGCTGCAGCTCTCTCCGGGCGAAGCTGGGAATTGGGTGGGATTATACGGAGCAGCCCCGCCGCCGCCCCTAGCAGAGCCCGGCTTGGAGAGGGCGGGGGTTCCCTTCCGTCAGCAGCGCCGGGCGCCCCCAGCCTCGTCGCGCTCTCTGCTCCGCTCCCTGCGGCG
>NW_006432451.1:2728382-2741841 GCF_000325575.1 Pteropus alecto | reverse complement strand
TCCTGCTGGTCCACGCCCGTGCCGCCCAGCACAGCAAAGCCGCGCAAGGTAAGGAAGGAGGGGCGCGCGGCCGCGGGGCTGCCGGGGCTGCGGGGCCCAAGGGCTGGGGTGCGATTTCCAAGGGGCAGGGCAGGTGCTGGGAAGCGTGCTGCTTGCTGTCAGGACCGGGCACTGTGCATCCGTACTCTTCGGCTGGGGACCTGACCTCTGGGCATTGCGCCCCGGGCGAAAGACTGGAAGAGCCAGGGGCGGCACGAATGAGTGAGAAGTTTGGGGGGCCCTGGGCAGAAGTGACCACGCACCTCAGAAGTCTGCCTATTTCACTGCCACCGCAGCATCTTCGAAAGACTTCTTGTCCTCCAAAAGTATGAGAATCTTCTACTCTCTCAAACATTGCCGGAAACTTAAGTTGTGGCCTGGAGAGACTGAGAATGAAAACTTTTCAGCTGCCATAGATTTCTTTCCCTCACCCTCAACCCTTATGAAAAGTTAGACAAATTTCGAAGTTGTCTTATCAGTAGAAAAATGTTAAAGAAAAATAGCATCTTTTATGGAAAAACTAATTTGTCTCTCACTGCGTGGTATGGGGCTGAAGAAGAGAAAAAAATTTCTGTGACTCTGGCTCCCTGCAAGAATGTTGCATTTCTGCCTCTTTGGGGGGAAATCTTTCGTCTTGCATGGCTTTCATTTCTTATCATAATATTTATTTATTAAAGCCTTGGGTTTCCAATTCCATTTAATTCCAGGTCAGAATTGCATTAAAATAACAAAGTAAAATTCCAGGCCGTGGAGCTCTGACAGATCCCTCTAGGAATTAAAGAGAGAGAGGGAGGCCCTCCCGCCCCCATCCCTGACCCCAGGCTCATTGCTTGACCAGTCCCAAGGCTGTGCTGGCAGAAACCAGCCTGGTGGACTACAGTTCTCTGGGACAGCCACCCCTCCCCCTTGACCTCTTGCTGCACCCTTCCCTCATGGTGTCCTTACCCAGGAGGAGATTTATATGGACAAAAAGAAAATTCCTCATGGCAAGACTTTGCCCAGGAGGATATGACTCTGCCTATTATCCCCAGGGGCTCTTGAAGCCAAGCTGGGGTGTGAAGGTGGCTGGGCCAGAAGAGAAAGTTGAACTTGGGAGTTGGGGAAGCCTGAGTCTCTGGCAGTCAGGTCGCTGTGTCCCAGAGCCTGAGCACTTGACTTTTAAGCTGTTCTTTGTACTATATGGGCTCCCGCTCTGTTAAAAAGAAGGTGCTATATCAATGCCATCCTCTTCTCCCAAAACACCACCTCTTCCACTGCCCCCTTCTTCCTCTAACATTTCCTTTAACAGAACCAAAACACTAGAGACCCTCAGCTGTCAAATACCAGACCCCACCCCCACGCCCTTCAACCCCAGACTGCTTCTTCTCCAGTCCTGGTTCCAGACAGCCCACTACCACTGCCACCCCCAGCCTGGGAGCAGCCCTTCTCTCACTGTGGATTTGCTTGTGTCTTCATAAACAAAGCTGTCTTTTGTAGTGCGTGCTGACTTACTCATAACATGGAATTAGCTAGGGAGTTTAGTCTAAAGGAAGGAACAGATTTCATGCAGTAATCTAGAGACAAGATAAGGACCTCTTTCAAGTTGGAGCCAGTGTCTGTAGTGGCCCAGTGAGACTGGGGGGTTGGGGGTGAACAGAAAAACCAGTATATTCAAGGGGGTTCCCGGGGCAGATGGAGGCTCCTGGAAGGGACAGGTGCCATCAAGCCAAGGCTTTCAAGCCTGGGAGATCAGTTCATCATTCAGAGACAGAAGGACTGAGTCCCTCCAAGGTACTTTAGGGCTCCCTCTTTCATTGGACACCCTGCTGGGTACTGTGGGGGGAGGGGGGTGGCGCGGTGGAGTGGTGTGGGGAGGGGAATAAAGCCAGAGTGGAGGCCTCTGCCCTCAAGAAACTTACAGACTAATAGTTTTGTCCTCTGCTTATCTCGTATTCAGGCCACACTTGCTCTGACCGGGCTGCAATTAGTTTTGCACCTTCCTTCCTACTGATCCCTGAGTCTAGCTGGGCATAGAATCGAAGCCTATTATTTTAGCTACTTTTGACCCTGCTATTCAGGAGAAACTTATCAACCTGGTCTGCCAGAGATCGCCAAATAACAGCTTTACTGGGTGGGAGGGGTGTCTCTGGCCCCAAATCTATAGGCCAGTGCTCCAAGAAGGACAAGTACTGACCAGGCAGGGCAGCCTTACCCATAGGCAGAGTGCTGTGGACATCCCTTGCTCCCAAACAGATCTCCTAGGTATCACCAGTACCATAAGGTGTCTATTCAATGCCACATGCTTTTAAATGAAGCTCTAGCAGCTCTTTAAAACACAAATACCCTTGGCAAGTATCTTGCACAGTTACTATTCCTCTGGATTTCTGGATCTCTGTTCCTTTTCTCTCAAGAGTCCCCAGGGGGAGAACCAAAGTGTTGTGGAATGGGGAAGAGGGGACGGATAAGGAAGGGAGCCCTGAGTGTACAGGTGAATGAGTGTGTGTGTGTACGTGTGTAAGGTTCACCAGGATCACCCACATGTGACACAGCTAGGTGCCTGCGTCTATTGTGACTTAGTTGTTAAGCGTGAATACGGATTGTTTTAGTGCCTTTGAGAACTGTGTGGATGAGTGGGTGGGTAAGCTTGTGTGACGGAGAATGAGTGAGCATGAGGTTACATGGTTTTGAGTGTTTTTCAAGTGCCTGTCTGTGTATTTTAAAGTAGACAGACTGGATAACCAAGATAATTGTTAACTTAAAAGCATTAATTTGCTTTTTTTGGGGGGTGGGGGGTGGTGGTGCAGAGTGGTTAAAAAAGCCTAATCCTGGTGTAGTGCTCAGGTTACAGCTGAATGAAAGGTCTCCTGGCCTCCGGGGAAAACTTGTCCCCCAGGAGGGGCTCAGGGAGAGCCAGCCTGGCCGTTTAGTTTACCTGGTTGTTTTCTCTCCTCATTAGGGATAGAATCTTGATAAAGTCATATATTTAGAGTTTCCAAGTAACACCATCCCAGGGACCAAGAGCGTTCATCTGACGGCAAACAGTGTCTCTCTGTCTCCATGCGTCTCTCCAGGTCTCTGTTTGGGTGTATGTGTGTCTCTCTCTTTCTTTCCCCCACCCCTCTCTTCCTCTTTAATGTGGCAGTTTCCTCTCCTCCCCGCTTCCCTGGGCTCCTGTGGCCAGCTCTTACAGTGAGGGGACTGTTCCTCCTAGCCCCTCCCTCCAAAATATGAAATGAAAACCATAACCGTGTCAGCGGGTGAGGGTGGCCCCATGGGCAGCCGGGTATTGCCCGTGCCCCATCCAGGCCACACTGGGGAGAGAGTCAGTCCCCCTCACTCGTGGAGCCTGATCTTCAATCAATTCCCTCTAAGCCCCTTACCTCCGCCCCACCTTTTCCAGAGGGTAGAAAAGGGGGTGGACTGCTTAGAAATTCCTCAGGAATCCCTTTGACCTCTCTTCTCTCAGTGACATGTCCCCTGGGGGTGGGGGGAGAGCTGAGGAGGGAGAACTTTTCCATTTCTTACCCCTCATCTCCTTGCGTCTCCGCAGGGTGGAATAAGAGAGAGGGGTCTAGAAGACACGGGAAGCCAGAAATCCTACAGGCGGAGAAAGAACCCCTAAATGAGATTATTTTCCAAAATCTTCAGGAATCGGAGAGCATGAGAACTAGTTTGAGATGTCAGCAGCTGAGACCTGTTGTAAAAAGAGCGGGCCCTGGGTGTGAGTTTGGGAATGTGAGGTGTGCATTCACTGGGATGTGTGAGCGTGCATGTGTGTGATTCGGGGTGTGTATGTGTGTGTGTGCGTGTGTGCGTGCGTGTGCGCGCGTGCACTCCCGTAAGAGGAAAAAGGAAGCCGGGCACTGTGCGTTTTGTTTTCATTGGAGAAGTAAAGAAGTGGATTGGCTTGGTCCAGTGCCTTAAACCGGGGTGGAGGAAAGGAACGGATGGCTTTAGACCCTCTTGAGAAGATGGAGGTGGAAGAGCTCGCCGCCTGAACTCACTTCATTCCCTGCCCCCTGCTCTGATCCCCTAGTGTTAGGGTGTGGGCCTCTTTTGATGTCCTATACCCCTAGCACATAACCGCTTATAAGAAAGAGTCCCTGTCAGGGCTGGAAACTGTGGAGCTGCTCTGAGGCTGGCAGTGCCCGCAAGAGGCCCAGACCTGGGGACAGCTTCTTCAGGCTCAGTTATAAGACAGGAGTCTGGAAACAGAGGGACTGCTGGTCTTTGGGGGGAAAACACAGCTGACAATCCAGGGATGTTTGAGGGGTAGAGGAGCTAGTCACCTGGGCTAAGAGGGGACATGGACCCTCAATCTCGACCCTAATGGCCTCTCTGTCACCAGACTGCTCTCCTCTGCCCATGCTCACATATTGCGAGCGCCAAATGGCATGGGGTAGGGAGTATAACGCCAGTGGGTTTAGGTAAACGCAGAGCCTAAGGATTGGAACTTCTGAGGAAATAATTGAAATTCTCTTCCTCGCTTGTAAAATGGACGAGAGTTTCAGAAGTGTCCTTTTCAGCTGAGGTTCTGCACATCTCATCAAAAGCCTTCATGCTGAAGGTAGAAGACACCATAGCGAGCCTCAGTCTTGCCGCCGGCCTCCCCAGGCTTCTCGCCTGAATCTCAGGCCCTCTTCTCCCCAGGCCCTGCTCCACTGCTCCCTGTCCAAGTCTGTACCACTTGGCTCCTCTTCCTTTCTTCCCCCACCCGGTTCTGGGGCCCCACGTACCTGATAGTTCTTCCTCTGTCCTTAAGTGGGATATTGCCCCCTGGAAATAGCCTCTGCAGAACAAGTGCTTCTGTACGTGTGAATGTACGTACACCCAGCAGTGCGGGGAAATGGAGCTTAAGTGTTTGTGCTCTGGAAACGGAATACTATCTGGGTGAGGCCCCAGGGCCCCAGCCCTTGCTCCCACCACACTATATATTCTCAGCTCCAAGACTGGTTCCCTGCCTTCTGCTCCAACCTAGACATCTCCCCTTTTCAAACCGTTTTGTAGTTGCCACTGGATGCTTGGATTTGGCCCCATAGGCAGAATGATGACCTAAAAGGGCGCTGTGGCTCCCTTACCTACAGGTTCCGTGCGGCTGTAACTGTAGCCCTAGAGAACTCGGGGGAGGGTGGGCATGGATTTCAGAACCCCAGGCCAGCAGCCGTCGACATCTGGTCACTGATGGTGACAAGCTGGGGAAAGACCTGGGCAGAAGCTACTGAGGCGGAGGGAAGATCCAGAACAAGGAACCAGATTTAGGAATCCCTGGGTGAGGGTGGAGTATCAGGATATGTGGGCATTGGGGGTGGGGTGGGAAAAGAGGGGGGCGCTTAAAAGGTAGACCCTGGGGAGCAGGTTTACAGAGAGGACGTTTTTACAGGTTTCTAATTATATTTATTTGGAGTTTTCCTCTGGCGGTTTGAAGCTGTTAACAGCAGGAACCTGTATCCCTGGTGTTTGTTTTTGTTTCTAACCAGCTGCTTGGCCCAGCATAGTGAATCCAAGGGCAGGAGACACCTGCCCACTGCCGTGCTGCCCACCTCTTCCTCACTGCAACTCTGTCTGTGCCCACCATGGTGCACCTGTGTGCCAGTCAGCCCCGTGTGCCAGTCAGCCCTGCCTTCCTCCCTGCTGCCCCAGGCCCAGAGCCTCAGAGCATCTGCATGCCCACTGTTGATTTCCTACCAGGCAATTCCATGATTGTGTATTGGATGTTTGCTTCATGCTGAACTGAGTGCTGAGTTGTGGGGGAGGAGGCACAACAACAATTAAGGTATGGATTCTTCCCTCCAGTGTTTACGGAAGACAGTGTATAGTGAGTGAGCACTGGACTGGGAGCACACTGGTCCTGAGTCCGCACTAGCTGTTTGCTCTTTCCCGAGATTCCCTCTCCAGGCTTATTCCTCATCTATATATTGAGAGGCAGGACCATTCGAGAACCAAATGAAATAACCTATGTGGAAGAACTTTGCACACTTAATGGAATTATATATCATGTGACATCACTGCACACTTAATGGAATTACATATCATGTGACATCATCGTTCCTTATGTTGTTATTTTTTCCACCAGTTTAGATCGATAAGAATGATCATGATGAAACTGGAACCTGCCTCTGCCCACTGCCTGCCTCCTTGCTTCTCCCTCTCCGATGTTCTTTGCTTTCCTTCCCACCTCCACCACCCCTTGCCCTTACCTATCCTCTAAAGGCCTCTGACTCACGGTTGTTGGTTTAGTCCACACTGAAAAGGAGAAAATCCATGTCTATTTAATGGTACATTCAAGTGAGCAAAGAGCTGGATTAGGGGGAAGGTGGACCTTCAGAGGGAAACTCAGTCAGGGCTCCCTGATGGGTGACGAGGCTCTCAGGGCCAGCCCCACTCCCTTCCAGTCTCCAGCCACCAAATACTTTTCCTGGCTCTTCAGTCAAGCAGGCCAAACTCGTATAAGAGGGAAGGGTACTTTTTTAAAAAAGAAAGTGCTCTGTCTTCTCTCTTTGGGGTCATCTGTGTGGTTTCATGGACTCTCTCCAGGCCTCCTTCACCCCTGCCTAGGCTGTGTCCAGGCTGAGGATATGCCCAGGCTTTAGCTAAAGTAACAGAGTCCCAGTTCCAGGTAGGGAAGACACTTTGGAGCTGGGAAGCCTGGCTCTGCCAGCTTCCCTGGTTGCCCTTTTGATCAAGAGGTAGAGTAGATATGCATGTATGCAGGTACATGTACACATACTGCAGGTTAGAGTGTCATGGCCAAAGCCAGGGCTGGTTCTACTTTGGATGTTACTTAGATGTGGGAGGCAACATGGAGGAAAAGATCAGGGAACCGATCAGGACCAGCAATGGAACACTAGTCTCAAGGGGCCCCTGGTGTCCTGTCATCAGGTGTTAGCACTGAAGCTGGGGAACATCTATCTGACAAGGATGCTCGGAAGAAGTGCCTGAACAACCACGAGTAACATATGACGACCCTGAGATCCTGTGCATTCCATAGGATTCCCTAGGAATCTTATCCTAGATTTTTTGGTCCCAGTCTCTTCTGGACTCAGCATCACCAAATGGGTGCCTTTAAGCAGGTATCCTCCCTTCTCAGAGTTTCCTGTCTCCCTACCCTTAACTTAAGACTAAACTTCCTCTACCTAGAACAGTTGTGGGGTCACAGGAAAAAAGCAAGCTTTTTCTCTGTGGTAACCTAGAGCAGAGAGAATGCCACAAATACAGACCTCAACCATTCACTCACCAGCCCATCCATCCATCCAACGAATATATACTAAATGCCTTCAATATATTAGTCAGTCTTATTCACTGCTGAACGCCCATCACCTAGCACAGTGCTTGGCATGTTGTAAATGCTCAGTAACTGTTGAATGGTTGAATGAATATGCTTAACTCTATTCTACCTGCTGTGTAGGTTTCAAAGACTCAGAAGCCATGGCCGCAAGGAGCTTACAGTTTCAGTAGGAAGATAATACACATAAGCTAAAAGTTAAACAATGATACAAGGCAGCATATAAGAGGCATTACAAGATAGTAATTGGTCAGGCGATCAGAGAACCTGACAGTAAAAGCCTTAGGAGTTAAGAGAAAGAGTAGATCAGAGAAGGCTGGAACAGCCATTGGTAGCTTCCCAGCGGTGGCACCTGAATTGGGTCCTCAATGATGGGCAAGATTTTAAAACATGGAACGAGAAGAGAGTGAGGTAGGCACACCAAACATCCTGGACTAACCTGGCTGGGGCAAAGAGGGTGTCACAGACATGTGGGTGCATTAGGACAGCAGGCAGGCTGCTTTAGACCTCATTGGGCCCAGCAAATTTGCCCATAACTGCTCCCACCCCTGTAGGTGGTTAGGTAACTGCCTGTGGTAATGTAAAGGTGGAAGACTCTGCCTACGGTATCTGCTTATGTGCAATCTGCATTCCTGCTCATTTCCCTTTGTTGTTATTCCTGAGCCGGACCTGGGAAAAATTTTGAAATGATGAAGTGTTTCCTTAGGGATCCTCCTGCTTCTCTTTTGGGATACACTTTCCTATCCTCAGACGAGAATCTTAGGACTGCCTATGTTATCATAATCCACCCTCTCTGGTCGGCCCTCTAACTCATATTCCCCAGCCCATTCCACCTTACCTCCCTACATTTAGCAGAGTTTTTGGAGTGTTCTGCTAGGCACTGAAGCAAATCCAGAAGAAACGTAGGATGGCGTGGGGAAAAGCTGCTACAGTTACAGACCTGTGCATTCATGCCAGGAGAGGGCGAGGCAGGGAGGTCTTGGCTCATCTATAGTATCTCTGCAGCCACCACTCTCCCCCAAGTCAGCCTAGTGCCAGGGGCTAGGTAGGGGCACAAAAGAAGAGTCTTCACAGAGACTAGTGCCAGGGGCTAGGTAGGGGCACAAAAGAAGAGTCTTCACAGAGACTGTCAGATAGATTATGGAGTGCACTTTTTTGGTTCCTAACCCACTTCACCCTCCTCTTCGGGCAGTTCCCAGCAATGGGGTGGAGTAGGCAATGGAGCATGTATCTTTAGGGATGTTTCCCTGCAGATTTCCTGTACCATCATATGCTCCCCTGGTGCTGCATTTCCCCACACCAGCCCTTGAAATGGGGCTTCGATAAGAGGAAGCGGGAAAGAGAGGGATTCGGAAAGGATACTGGGTAGAAAGTTAGAACTAAAAATAGTGAACCTTTATTGAGTACTTACTAAATGCCTGCACTGCTGTGCTAAGTACTTGATAAGTCTTAACTCATTTGATGCTCATGGCAGTCCAGGACCAGGACCACACAGCCGTGGGTAGAGGTGGCATTTGAACTGACACTATATCACTCCAGAACCCCTTTTGTCAAACACTCTGGCATGTCGCTGCCCCAGTCTCTTCCCAGCTTGAGCAACGAGTCTATTCACATTACCTGAGTTGGGAAAAGGAAGACAGAACAGCAGCCCAGCCTCACCTTGGAAATCTTGATACAGCTGGCCGAGCAGAGTGCCAGGACAGTCGCACTTTTTAAATTGTCCCCAGGGAATCTCAGTGTGCAGCCAGTATTGAGAACTACTGGTCTAAAGCAATCCGTGCCCAACAGCATCAACTGATTGGTTAATGCCAGCTAGTAAACACCTGTACCCTGAGAGAATGTGCTAAGATGAGACTGTGCCCGTGGGTGTTGACAGGATCCCTGTACGGACAAATTGTGGGTGGGCAGATGTGGTGGGAGGGAGCTCTGAAAGAACGAACTGGCAAAAGGAGGAGATGCTGGATATAATTTGGGGCCCTATTTCAGAGCTCTGTTTTAGGCCTGTTCTGCTTTGAAAGATTCCTTCCAAATAGTTGAACGGTCCCTTCCTCAGTGAGGAAAGTGGAACGTACCACACAGGATGGCTTTAAAGCCTTAGCAGAGCAACTCGGCCATAACTATAAGTGAGCTGAGGCAAACTGAGTCCCCTAGGACCGGAGACTCATGAGGAATAGGGCTTACCACGAAGAGCTTTGGGGAAGACAGTTTTGAGCCAGATTTGGGAAGCTGGGCTCAGTGTGGCCGGGAAGAGAAAAGAGGACTGCATCTTAAATGTGAAGAATGAGAGGTGTGTGAATGTGTCGAAAGGGATAGAATGGTTAGTTGTCGTAGAGGGAATAGGGAGGAGATAAAGTCTTCCAGAGCAGAAAGACCCTGCTGGAGAGGGATAAGCATTGCGAGCAGAGAGATGAGGGAGACGGGTAAAATGGCATGAAAGCCCAGTTGCTGGAAGAATCTAAAGCCTCTGCCAGGAAGCTTGGGCTTGTTGCAGTTAGCCTCAGGGTCCACCCTAGTACAGGTGGGCACTGAATTAGAGGCAAAGGCCAGAGCTGGGGGGCCCAGAGAGCCGGATGCAGACCCTAGTCAAGCACCAGCCTCTGCAGACAGACGTCTACCTCTGAGAAGGCCTAGAGAAGAAGCTTCCAGATGAGTTTCCAGGTCACCTTGCTGGTTGCTGGGGAAGGGATGGAGGGACACAGAGGAAGAGAGCTCCAAGCAGGATGAACAGGATGATTATCAGTCAGTGGGATTGTCCAATGCCCCATGCCTTCCTCAAAGACTCCCAAGGGTTACCGCAGGAAAGGGGGTGATTATCCAGTCTTTCCTCTTCCAGGGACCCCACAAGAACATATAAAACTAAACCTCAAGCCATTTCAAGTTTGGAATTAGTTGTTAAAAAATATTTTTCCCCACTGTGGAGGACATGTTTAAATATGGGGACACAGAATAAGGACCAACTCCGGGTGCCCTGTCTTTCTTTACACATTTAACCACACTAGATATTTCCTCTTTCCTCTTTTGTCTAACATTTGTCCAACCTCCGAAACCCAACTTGAACCCCATTCCTCGGGAAGTTTTTTGCGTCCACCCAGGCCCAGACATATCCCTTTTTCAGAACTCCTAGAGCAGTGCTGTCCAATAGGACTTCCTGGGTGTTGGAAATGTTCCATATCTGTGCTGAACACTATGATAGCCATTAGCTACATAGGGCTGTTGAGAACTTGCCTGTGGCTACTGTAACTGAGGAACTGAATTTTAAATTAATTTAAATGTAAATAGCCACATGTGCCCAGTGTCCACCATCTTACACAGCACAATCCTCGAGCATCTATTGTTTGAACCAGTGATTTAATACTTACCACCTCAAGCTTCCATATATGGGAGACCTACTATTTACCAGACACTCTACTACTTTACACAAATTATCTCATCAATTGTTAACAGATTCTCATGAGGAGGTCTGATCATCTCCATTCTAAGGAGGAAGAAATAAGAGAATCAGAAAAACCTCCCTAGAAAGTGGTAGATCTAGACTTAAATCTGGGCCTGACTGGTTCAAGAGCCTTGCCTCTTTCTAAGATAGTACATTTCTTGGTACCATTTTCTCCTCATTGGTTGGACAAACTGATTCTCCACTCAGCCTCTTATTATCAGCAGAGGTCCTCTTGCCCTCTCTTCTGAACTAGTCTTCCATGTTCCTTCTCTATTCTCTCACTTTGGGATGACTTCCCAGTGTAGGCCAGCGGGCAGACATCATGACTTCAGGGCCTGAGTGAGGTGAAGAATAAGTGCGAATTATAGCAATTAGAATCCGGGGGCCACTGTGGACTGCTGCAGAGGAGTCCAAGAGAGTTGAAGTATAGAGTGCAGAGCCGAAAAGAACCCCAAAAGATCTGAGGCAGGGTGTTTGGGGGCAGTCTTCCAAATTTCACTTCTCAGCTCCAGGAAGCTTCCTCAATCCTACCCCACCAGAATACTTCTCGAAATATGAAAACTGAGGAGAGTTAACTTTTTCAAGCGAGGACTTATGGGTGTCTATAAATTGGAATGATTACTGGTCCACTCATCCATTCATTCAGTAAAAAATAGGCACCTTAAGGATTTGGATTCCATAGGTCAGTGATAAGGCCTAAGAATCTGCATTTTAACAAAGCCAGGCAATTCTAAAGTCCACAGATCACACTTCAAAGTTGGGTCTTGATTTTTTTACTTGCAGATTGCTACTTATACACTATCTTGGGTTTCCCAATTCACAGCTAGAAATAGTCTCTTTTCCTCTGATCGTCATTTTAACTGAGGTTCTCAAGCCCGGATACATACCAGATTCACCTGAGGAGCTTTAGAAAAATACTGATGGCCATGCCCCAGCCCAGACTAGTTGACCTGAATTTCTGGGGGTGGCTCTCTAACGTGCAGCCAGGGTTAAGCACCCACTCACCTCATCTCTAATGCTTCATGGCACTTAACCACATCCTGCTTCATGTTACTTATTTGTCTCTCCTTTTGGGTGGGCTCAGTCACCTCGGAGCATCCACAGCCTTCAGTATAGTACCTTACACAAACATCTTACAAAGCATTGGCAACTGAATGAAACGTTTTTCTTTATTTCAGTTCAGCTTTAGGGACACCATTAACATTACCTCAGAAATTAGAGTCTTTTGCCCAAAAGCAATAAATGATTCTCTTTACTATGACCTTTCTGAACCATCCTCTTTTTGCTGGATCTTGGGTGGCCTCATCCTTTAGCATAGCTTTGTGAGTGGCGCCTCCAGTCAGAGCGAGGGCCAAGAGACAGTGGAGCACCAGACATTGGATGAAAGAGCTCAGGGTGGCGGGATAGATGAGCCTGCCTTAGTCAGCGGGAGAGCCACAAGGGCTGCACTTATCAGACTTCAGATTGTTGGTGCTGGCCCCGCCAGTTCCTGGTCCCCGTGGTGTTGACGGCACAGGAGCCAAGGAAATCTTCCAGGATGGAGCTTCTTTCTTCTAAAGATTCTTGGCGCCATGGTGGGCAAGTGGAAGCAGGCCTGGTCTCAAGCAGACTTGTGAGGCAGATAATTTCTCAGATGCCCTGTCTCCCTTCCTCCTTTAATCACCAAAGGCTGCTGGACTCTGCCCCTTTCCCAGAGGCTACTGTCCCCATGCCTTTTCTCTTCCCTCTCCCTCTAAGCTTGCTCCTAAGAAAGGTAAACTAATCCACACTAGGTTGAATATTTCTAATCAAGTTAAGTTTGCTGTCCAGTCCAAGGGTTTTTATTTGTTTTTAAATCAGAGAGTATTTCAAATGATGGAATGTTCTCTGTCATTGTGGATTAAGTATTTTTGAGGGAAGTGAAGGTTCTTTCTGAATTCCTGAAATTACAGAGGCTAGCCACCTGAAATCACAGGGGTGTGGGAAAGCACCTGCTTCTGGAGGGGTCACTGTCTTTATTTTAGAGGAGAAGGGATTTTGCCCCTGGGGAACCACCTTCAAGACACTCTTCAGGAGGCACCAACAGAGGGTCTCATGTACTCTCTGTGCCCCTGGCAGATGTGGATGAGTGTGTGGAGGGAACCGACAACTGCCACATCGATGCTATCTGCCAGAACACCCAGCGGTCATACAAGTGCATCTGCAAGTCTGGCTACACAGGGGATGGTAAACACTGCAAAGGTGAGGCCGGGTGGGCACCTGGAGAAGGCAGACCTGCCTGAGAAGGGGAAACTGGTGCTGCGGCCTGCCGTTGGCCACACTGTGCATTACCTGAAGGCCTGCAATCCTCACTGGCATGGGGATGGAGGTTGGTGGGTAAGGGGGGTGGGGTGGAACTGTGTCTTTCCATAGAGGGAGCCATTTTCTAATTTGTACAAAGGCACCATATAGGCTGGCTGAAGCCCTGGTTGGAACAGTCCACAGCCAGACAAACTGGGCTGGGTGGGGGATCAGAATCATGAGACTGAGGCCTGAAGTTCCCTGACGTTGGAACCTCCATCTTTAGACCTCTATACCATGCCCGCGAAGGACGAGAACAGTTTATCCCAGGGAAAATTTATATTGTAAACGAACACACCTTCCTCTCATAATTAAAGCAATGCAAATTAAAGCAGTCTCGAGATGTTGTTTTAAATTTATGACCTTCAGTGTTGATAAGACTTCAGTGGACAGGGTACTTGTTAATT
>NW_006432451.1:2706426-2728336 GCF_000325575.1 Pteropus alecto | reverse complement strand
TATAAATTGAAAAGTGATTTTGTCATACTTAACAGGAATCCTAAAAGGCATTTATACCCTTTGACCCAGGAATTTTACTCTTAGAAACTTATTCAAAGGAAAGTCAGAGAAACAATATAGGGGAGAAGATATTCTTTGATGCATTATTTATGATAGTGAAATAAATGGAAGGAACCTAACAATAGAGAAAAAAGGATTAACAAATTATGATATAGCAACACAATAGAATGTACAGTATGTACAGTAGTAATTAGAAAGACTGGGTGGAAACATGAAAATGTTTATGACTTAAGTTTAGATGAAAGGAATAAAATACATAATGGTTTGTAGGCTATGAAAGTAAAGGGGTAAACACACACACACACACACACACACACACACAAACACACACACATGGTGATAGATATTTTTTTAAAAACCACCACAAAGTTGAGCCAAGGGGTGGATGGTGAAGGGCACGCAGGTAAGTCTAGCTGCTTCAGCTCCTCTTTGCCCACAGATGTGGATGAGTGTGAACGAGAGGATAATGCAGGTTGTGTGCACGACTGTGTCAACATCCCTGGCAATTACCGATGCACCTGCTATGATGGATTCCACCTGGCACATGATGGACACAACTGTCTGGGTGAGCAAGGGACAGGAGATGTGGGTGGGAGGCAGCCTCGCGGGGAAGAAGGTGTTTTTAGCATTTTCCATTTCCCAGGCAAGGAGACTGTATTCCCACAAAATAGAGAATGGGGTCAGCCTTCTCTTTGAGACTGTGCACTGAGGATGAGATAAGCCTGTTGCTGAATGAAAAACATCTAAGAAGATGCTGCCGGAAAGTGCTCCCAGGGCAAGGGCCAGGAGATGACAGTAGTGGGGTTAGATACGGGTGGAGTATGGTGGGAAGAGGATTTGGCTCCAGACAGATCCTGGCTCTGCCACTTACTAGCCTTCGGGCCTTGGGCAAAGTGACTAATCTCTGAGAATCTCAGCTCCTCATCTCTAAAATGGGGATGGTAATATTACATTCAAAGGGCTTCTGGGTGAATTATCATGAAAAGACATGTGTAAAGAGCTCTGTACAATCCTTAGCACATAGTGGATGCTCAATAAACAAGAAGAATGTCTTCGATGATGATGATGCTATTGCTGCTGCTGCTGCTGCTTCCCTATGCCCTGGGGAGCCTCTGACTGTAAAGGCTGGTTTTCTCCCAGCTCTTCCTGCAATCTCCAGGCTCACCCTCTCCTCTCTTCTGAGGCCTTTATCTGACCTGACCTCCTTTGTCTCAGGAACTGGATCAGCGAGACAAGAATCTCTAGGGAACTAAACTCAACTTTGGTATCTATCATTTAGAAAATTTGGGGGACCTTATCAGATTCTTCCCCAAGTAGAAAAACTGAAGACCATAGCAGAAAGGGATTTGAGGTGTGAACCCTGGGCATTGTTCCCCAAATTCTTTCTCTCGTGCCAAAACAGATACAGGATACTGGAAGAATAGAAGAACAGGAAAGGAAGAGAAGCAAGAGAAATGAAGCTCAGAAAAGCAGGCTAGGCTGCTTCCCCACTCCCACCTGACTAAACAGATGAATTATCTGAGGTCCCATTGGCCTAGGAGAGCCTCCTTACTACAGGGTAGCCTCTAAATCTAGTCACATTCCATCCTCGGACCAAGCTTATAAGCTTTCACTCCCAACCCAGGCTTCTCAACCCCGATCCTCGCTGGGCCCTTACCCTCAGCCCCGGCCACCTCACTTACCACTGTAGCTACCAAAGAAGGACCTCATTTCTTGTCTGCCTAGTCACCTGTGAGGGCCTCTTTGGGAACACCTTCAGAAAGAGAAATTGTGACACTTGGACCAGGACAGTGAGTTACCTACAGGACTGTGAATATTAGCTTCTGAGTTCTTTGGTCACCTTTGACCTCCCTAGGCCCTCAACTCTCATTAAGTCTTGTTTCCTTATAAAACCAACTTGAAGGATAAGAAAACAAGTAGGTATGGAAGGGGTCAGAGATTGCAAAGGTCTATCTAGCCCTAACCCTAAGGTTAGAATTCAAAATCTCAACCCTATCTTTGGCTTTTAGGCGAACCCCGAGTAAGTCGTCCATGCCTTCAGTGGGCCTGGAATTAGAAGAATTAGAAGAAAGAACTTGGCTAGAGTAGCAAAGTCACAAGGTTGGAATAGAAGGGAACAAAGACGGGTGGACTGTGGGATGGGGCAAGAGCGGGAATACGGGGACGTCAGGAGTGTGACAACAGAGGGGTAGGGACAAGAACAAGGCAAAGGAAAGTATAGCGCCTGGGCTTTCCTAACAGGTGCCTCTCCCAGGCAGGAGCCTGCTGGATTCGGAGCCCTTGGCCCTTGGCCCTTGGCCAGAAGGAGAAAGGTCAGGGTTTCAGGGCTCAGCAGAGAGGATGGGAAGAGGCGGGCAGATGAAGTGCTCAGGAACCCAGATTCTAGTTGCTCCATGTGGGGACCAATCTCCCTCATGCTTCCTGGGCCAAGGAAAACTGAGAAGGGCTATGGACTTGAGAGGGCAGTAAGTAGCATATAGATGGAGTCAAGGCATTAAAGTGGGAGCCCAAGGATGAGCTTGGCTCTGGGACCTGGGGGTGGTGGTTTTGGGTGGTGATGAGGGTGTGACCTGGCAGCTCTCACCCCCACCCCTCCCCGCCAAGATACCAGACTTTGTTTTGTTAAACCAAAATAGGAGAAAGGCTAGGGAATATGGCAGCAAGCCCAGGCATGGAGGGAGGGGAGGAAGGACAGGGCCGTGGCCTGTCCACAGAAATGGTCCCTGCCCCGCAAGGAGTTGAGCCTTCCTGCCTTCGTCCACTCTGCCCCTCTGACCTCCGCACCATGGCCATAACTCTCCCTGCACAAGGAGTCATTTCCCAGGTTCTCTGATTCCCTGGCTGCTCATCACAACCAGCTGCCCCCAGTTCCTCTCCCAGTCTAATCTCTGTTCTTGCTCTGTCTTCTTTCCTGATCACCTCTGCCCTCAGACCCAATGTGAACAGGTTAGGGAAAGGGGGGCCAGTCTTCACCTAAGCGAGCCATGTTCAAACGGCCCCTCCCCACTGCTTAGCTCCACAGCTCTGCCCTCTTAGGGTGGCCTCTTCATAGCAGTGGAACAGGAGCTCATCAGTGGGTGAGCTCTGCTTGGCCTAAGGCTGGGTGTTGGGTTGGAGAGGTGGGGGAAGTGTGTGTTCTAGATTCTTAAGTTTGCTCCCAGCCCTTGGTGCTGAAGTCTCAGGGCACAACCTGGACCCTGGCCCGCACCCCCGGCCTCAGCATCCACTGTCCTGTACAGATGTGGACGAGTGTGCCGAGGGCAATGGTGGCTGTCAGCAGAGCTGTGTCAACATGATGGGCAGCTACGAGTGCCACTGCCGGGAAGGCTTCTTCCTTAGCGACAACCAGCACACCTGCATCCAGCGGCCAGAAGGTCAGCCCATGACCTGGGAGGGCCCAGCCCTGCGCTCCCAGGCTCCTCCCTCCATCTGCTCAGAAGCTTTTCCCTCAGTACCCCCTCGGTCTCACTCTCAGTTCTCAACCCCACTAACTCCTTCTCTTGTCCCTCCACCTAGTCACATCCTAAGGGCTCCATGGACAGACAGTCTGTCTTAGAGCAAAATCTGGGTAAATTCATTTGAGGTTAGAGTCAGTGTGGGATTGGGGCTACTATGGGGCATCCTCTGTGTCCAGATCTGAGGTGGACATATTAATTAACTGTAAAGGACTGAGCTCTGAGCTGCTGTTATCTGAGAGAGCCTCCCTGATGCCTTATTCCTTGGATTGGATTGGGAGGGTCAGGCAAAAATAGTGGAGTATATGTTCTCTGTTTCTGTGGCTCTCTCCCCCAGACTGTGACATTTCTGAGGGCAGGGACTATGTCCAATTCATCTTTGTATCCCCAGAACCTAATATACTGCCCTGCATGTAGTGGGAGCTTAATAAATATTCTTTGAATAAAATCATATAGTTATTATCTGTACTAATTACTCCCCACTCACATTATGTTATCTTCCCAGTTTGGCTCTAAGCTCTTTGAGGAATGAGATCATGTCTCATATTTTATCTCATGTATACGTCCTTCCTAAATCCACCCAGAACCTAACACAGCACTGGGCATCTATTAGATACTAGCTTTTGGTTGTTTGAGGGGGAGGGTGATCATGCAAGTTTTGGGGGGACAGGGTATCGATACCTATATATCATTCAGAACAACTCTGAGCTCTGCTCATTAGCACCCAGCTCTGTGAGCAGGACAGGGAGCCTGTGAGGGGAAGAGTCTGTCTCTCTGTATGGCAGCCTCGGTGGAATTCTCCCGATTTCCTAGGCACCATATACCCGCTCTAGTTCCTCTTCCTCTAGGCGTCCAGAAGTACGGAGCAGTCACTCCCTACCTCTTCCCTTTTAGAAGGAATGAACTGCATGAACAAGAACCATGGCTGTGCTCACATTTGCCGGGAGACACCCAAAGGGGGGATTGCCTGTGAATGCCGCCCTGGCTTCGAGCTCACCAAGAACCAACGGGATTGTAAATGTGAGATACTTGGGATGGCAGTGGGAGACATGGGGAGACAGGGAGACAAAGGGAGGGGTGTGGGGCCTCAACGGTAAGAGGTGGGAGGAAAAGGGAGCATGGGAGAGGCAACCAGATAAAAGGGCCAGTAACTGTGTTACGGAGAACTGTGGTACCCAGGGAGAAGCAAGCTGACAGGCCTCCTGCCCTCTCTGCACAGTGACGTGCAACTATGGTAACGGTGGCTGCCAGCACACATGCGATGACACAGAGCAGGGCCCCCGGTGCGGCTGCCATGTCAAGTTTGTGCTCCATACCGACGGGAAGACATGCATCGGTGGGTGAGGCCAGGGGAGAACTCAGTCCAACTGTGAGTGGGGATGGGGCAGGGGCCCTTGGGAACCAAGGCAGCGGGGTGCACGTGGAGCCCAGGTGCTGGGCACAAAATGATTGGTGACTGAGTTGAAGATTCAAACAATGCAAGGTCTAGTGCGGGACAACTCTGAGGGATTGACACGCTCACCTGACCCTCTTCTCCTTTCCCACCTGTTGGTTCCACTGCCTCACCGCCCGGAGCCTCGCCAACCTCTTTATCCAGGACAAAGTGCTGCCAAACTGGGAATAATTAATTAGCAGTGGTTCTTGTTGACCAAGGCTATGGCTGATGGAGGGGAGGAGGTCTGGGGCAGTGCAGGGTTGAGCCTGACCGGAGGCCCTGGCTGGTGGGTGCGGTGAGATGGGAGCTGTCATGGCGGGCTGTCCCCACCTGGAACTGAGGGTGGGACAGAGCGCTCTTTCCCGGAACAGCCAGCCCTGAACTGACAAATGGGGTTTCCTGACTCCAGGTATCTTTTTCCTCTTTATCCTTTCTCTCCTCACTCTCCTCCTACAAACCCCTCTTCCACTCCCCTCACCTCAGCCCCCCATTTCCTTCTCTCTCCTTCACATCCCAGAGGTACTGCCTCTCAGCTCTGCCTGTGGCCCTCTCACTTCCTCACCAGCTCCAACCTTCCATCCCTCTTGCCCTGATTTGCGGCCTTAACACCTGGATCCCTTTCCCTGACTTGCTAAGCCTTACCTCACATATCTTCAGGTCCCATAGATGGGTTTAACTTCTTAAATGTAATTCCTAATTC
This sequence comes from Pteropus alecto, assembly GCF_000325575.1. Lineage (NCBI taxonomy): Eukaryota > Metazoa > Chordata > Mammalia > Chiroptera > Pteropodidae > Pteropus > Pteropus alecto. The sequence goes on along the minus strand of NW_006432451.1, from coordinate 2,722,686 downwards.
CCTAAGCCTTTAGGTCTTTCATGAAGGCCAATTACTACATGTTCACAGAGTACTGAAAAAGATGATGGGATGAGTGTCTCCTTGGAGAAGTGGGAAATAAAAGAGTTTGGGCAGGGGGAAAGGCTGTGCCTTGAGCCAGGCACGGGGTGAGCTTGTTCTGTGGGCACAGTACTTATGGATGGCCATTCACCTCGTGGGCTACAACATGCTGGGGGTGGGGAGGTGTGAACACCTGCAGTTACTCTGCATCTATCAGAGACATGACATTCAGCTTAAGAACCAGACTCTCCTCCATCTCACTCCAGAGACCTATTCCATCTCTGCAGACAGCACCGTCTTTCCCCCAGACACAAGAACAGGGGAACAGATGATGCTCTTAAAGCTCTCCCTCAGGTACCTGCTCCAGAGACTCGTGCACACAGTTCTGAAGTTCTCTAATTAAAACCTTACCTGCTACGTGTTTCCCTCTGAACTAACTCTTCAAAGAGCTTGGAACATTTTTAGGTCTTCACGTTGCCTTCTCTAGGCTGATTGTTCCAGCTCCTTTAATTTTTCCATCATAAATCTAATTCTGCTTTCCAACCTCCTACCATCCCCTAGACACACTCACACATCCCCAGAGTCTCCCAAAAGAAATTGCACGCAGTCCCCAAGGAAAAGCTGCATGTATCAGAACAGAGCTCGGGGCCTGTAGTTGTGCGCAGGTCCCACTCAGGTTCCTTTCTATTCAGATGGTCCTGGGCATGGCTGCTTTTGAAAATACCCCTTAAGCTTGAGCTCTTCCCTAATGCAAGACCCATTCTGCCTTCTAGGCCTCAGCTAAGTGAGGTAGGAGAGAGCAAATGAGGCTGTTCTAAGGTTCACAGCCATGTTCTTTCCGACTTCCCTCTTCTCCAAGAGAACTTATTTTACCTTGCCCTGCACCTCATTCTTCTCCTCAGCCCTGGTAGGAGGATATTTCATTGTTTGGGGCCATCAAGACATTCAGATTTGGTAGGGAGATTGAGGGCAGTATAGTTTAGCAGAAAGGGTGGGTGGGCAGCTTACAAGATTTTGAGGTTAGATTCCAGCTCTGCCTTTGGCATGCTGTGTGGTACTGGGCCCATGACTGCCCTTCTCTGAGACTCAGTTTCTCATCAGTCATTTGGTGGGAGCCCAGCTTCTTTGAGGATTCCAGGCAGGACAAGGCTGGGGAGTGAAGTTTTGGAGTCACAGGGCTAGTCACATGGGACTAGTGGTTTGGGCCTGCAGGGTTGGAGGGGGGCGTGGCCTGGGGGCACAATGGGCCACAGTGGCTCCTGCCCAGCATCTAAACAGCTTTTTTACAATGTCAAACAGGGGAAAGGCGGCTAGAGCAGCACATCCCCCCTCAGGCCGTTTCTAATGGTAAATATGTCTGCTCTCTCCGCTTGCTCTCACTGGCTTGCTAGGGGAAGGGCTAACCCGCTGGGGCTCCCACTAACCGCATGCCCACTGGACCCAGTCTGTCTGGGCTCCAGCCTGCCAGCAGGGCTCCCCTGGCAGCCTGGGTACTGGACCCACTGAGTGTCTCCTGAGTCCCCAAGAGCTGGCCCAGGAGCCTTCGTGTTGGTTTTGTCTTTGTTTGATCCTGTCACCCTCCTTCTCTCCTTTCCTGCTCCTTCCTTCCACCTTCTCCCTCACCCACCTTCTAACAACCATCTGCCTCCCTCCCTTTCTCTGCCTTATACACAGCTGAAGACCCAGCCAGCTCCACTTACCCATTGTGTCCACTGTGCTACCTGAGATAGGGGCAGGCTAGGATTTAGAAGTCATCCTCTCCTTGGGGCTTCTTACCCACATTAGCGCACAGTCCCAGCATCACTCACCAGCCTCTTCCATCATAATAGAGCATGACATGTGAGTTCAGACAGACCTGAGTCTGAATTCTGGCTCTGCCACCTTCTAACTGTATGATTTTAAACAAGCTACTTTCCTTTCTGATCCTCTGTTTATCTTCTGTAAAATAGGGAGGATGAGTCCTCCCTTAGGGTTGTTGTGATGATTGAGATAGTGCATATAGAGCATCTATTAAGCTCTTGGTGCAGAGTAAGTTGTAATTTTAATACTGTGACCTGAAAAGCAAAGGTTGAAGCCATGCCATCCTGCTGCCCCAACCCTGCCCTAGAGAACACTATCCTATAGGGGCGGGCAGCTATGCCTAGCTTTCTGTCAACCTGGGATGGACATTGTGCCAGCTCTGCTGCTTCCCATCCTGGATCCCTCAGAATCTACCTGGACTTGGCACATGATCTCTGTTCCCCTCTCCCTGCTCCAGGGCTTGGGGGACCTCTTCTTGTGCTAAGAACATTCTTGGAGGGATGGCTGGGTTCAGAGCCTTAACTCAAGGTTCCCTCCCACGTTCCTTCCATGATCTTGAGGAACCTCAGGAGAGACTAAAGTGGGAGTTGCACATAGGAGATCACACTGTGGCTGCTCCCAAACCTGGGCATTTGAGGGACCAGGGCATGACCAGGGACTGACAGGAAGAGCTGGCCTTCTTCTGGTGCCTTTGCCTTGGCGGTCTCCTGGGTGAGACCAGAGTTTTAGGAGTCAAAAGATTCAAGATGATAGTAGTCTCTGATGCCTTTCTCATCAGTTCTCCTGATTCTAAGGACCACTCACCTCTCTTCTCTAGTGGAGGTCAGGGTCTTGAGATTTTGTCTAATGAGAGAATTCTAGGTCCCCCAGAGGATGGCCTTCACCTCCTCACAGTCCCTGTGTTAGGGCCTTGCACTATTTGAGCTGATGGTTTTTCCCTTGGCTCACCTGACACTCCTGGGCTGCAATTTAAACCTGTTTTTCTCCTACTCTGAATTCAGAAAATAGGGAGAGTGACCTATCCATACTTCCCCTACTCTAACCTCTCAGTGACAGGAAAATTTACCAGTCAAGGGGAGGGGGGCAACAGAAGACCCTCAGCTCTGAGGTTCTCTCCTTCACCTGTCTTCTTATACCTTTCCTTCTCTGATTCTTCTTGCGCCCCCTCCTTTAACCTCCCCTAAACCAGTCTTCGGATTAGGAAAGTTACAACAGAACAGCCAGCTTACCTCCATCTGGTACTAAAAGGAGGGCTCAGAAGGAGCTGGAGGTGGCCTGGAAGGGGCTAGGAAATGACCGAGTAGGTGCTGTCTCCTCTGAGGATGACCAGTCAGTAATGGAACTAGGGTCTTTCTTAAGACAGCTGGGCAAGGAGGAAGAATTGATGGTCATCCCTCAAATGTCTTAGGAATCACCAGGCTCACTCCTCCCAAGAATGTCCCACCATGACCCACTCCCCCCCCACCTCCCCCACCAAATAGATAGTCAGTAGACAGAGGAAGAAACTCTTGTCTGTCCCTTCTTGTTCCCTGGCAGCGATTAGCTCCCATCCCTCCTTGCGCCCTCCCCTCTCCACCTCCTCCACCCCCTCAGCACATTCTTGCCTGACAGCTCTGGCTTGTACCTGCCTCACTGCTGTCCACCTTGTTTCAATCAAGTAGGGGGGCAGGGAAGTGGACTGCTTGGCTGCACTCGTGAGGGGATGGGGGCTGGGAGCCTCTGCTTGATGCTCCTAAAGCACAGGGAGGCAGCTGAGGCCTTCCCTTTGGGCCTCTATGCTCTCCATTATCTTAGAGTTTGGGAGTCCTCCAGCCCCATAACTGGTTGCCATCTCCTGCCTCCCTCCTAAACAGAGACCTGTGCTGTCAACAACGGGGGCTGTGACAGTAAGTGCCACGATGCAGCAACGGGTGTCCACTGCAGCTGCCCTGTGGGCTTCATGCTGCAGCCAGACAGGAAGACCTGCAAAGGTAAGGGCGTTCAGAGGACAGGAGTGTAGGGGTAAGGGGCTGAGGTTGGGATCTAAGATGACACCTAATGTGGGACCACGCCTCCTCAACCCCATGGAGGCTACCCTGATTTTAAAGAACTGTGGATGTAACTAAGACTTGTCTTCTGTCTGCCTTTCCCATCTCAGTTCAAGGGGCACAAAAATCTAACCAGTTCCTTAGTGTTCCCTGCACTATCTTGTTTTCTCTATTCTCATTCCTATCCTCTATGGGTCCCCAATCCTCTTTGTTAATGAACGTGCCATTTACATTTGTCCCTGGGTCTAGGATATTTGAGCCCTGTGTGTACTCAGAGTCACAAGTGTGTTCCATAACCTTCTTAACCCACATTCCCAAGACCTTCCCTGTGAAAAGACTATAATGGTCAGAGGGAGAATAGGGTAGCAGTTGAAAGCACTGATGCTGGAGTCTGGCTACTTAAGTTTAGATCCCAGCCCCACTTCTTATTGGCTCTGTGATACAGGGCAAGTTATTTAGTGTCTCTGTGTCTCAGTTTCACAATAATTGTACTTGTCAAATGCTGTAAGGGTTAAATGAGTTATACATAAAGTACTTAGAACAGTATCAAATGATAAAACACTTTGTGTTAGCTATTATAATTTCCCACATTGTCCAACCTATTTACCTTCCTTTAATTAGCCAGGTCTAGGGGAAAGGTGAGGGGGGCGGAAGGGGCCGGGGCGGGGGAGGAGAGTAGCCATACCGAAAATAATGATTCATCAGGTCTGTGTTCCCTGGTCACAAGGAGTAGGGACTGGTAGGAGGTCTGGACTCATTCTTTGTGTCTTTTGGCCCAACAGCTGGCAGAGAGGATGGGGGAGGGCTGGGGCAGCAGGTCAGACAGCCAGAGTTGAGAGGTTTCCTGCTGGGAAGGACTGTTGACAGGTATGCTAAGAGTGAAGTGTAAGGCTGCCCTCCCTGGCCCTTCCCCCAAGTAGGGGTGAGTAGCCTGGGCCCTGTCTGCCACCAGCTTGGAGAACTTGACCTCAGGAAGGAAGCTGCTCACCCTACCCCCCTTCTCTTCCTAGTGCTGAAAGCTGCCTCAGGCCTGAGTTTCTCCAGACCTCTCCCAGTCCAGCCCCCTGCCTGGCCCATACCCCTCCCCCATCAGCTACCCAGCCTCACTGGCTCTTTGGAGGTCCTCCCCGCCTGGCCTGTCTCCCAGCTTCTCCTCTCTGAAGGGCTGCCCCTTTGAATCTCGACCTCTCTGTGCTGCCTCCTCATCTGCCCTCCTGGGCTGTGACAGGCAGAGATGTCGCAGAAAGGGATAAACCCTATCCACCAGCCTTTTGGAGAAGGGCCATAAACAGCAGAATGAAGGGCATGGACTAGCCCTGCAGGTCAAATGCCCACCACTTTGTGCTCCAGGCAACTCTCTGAGGGCCTCGCTCTGGTTCCCATGTCCCCCTTCTAAGAGGACTCAGTCTGAGGAAAGGTGTTCTAATGGCACAGATCCCCTGAACAGGGAGGAAACAGAGATGAGAGAGTGAAAATCAGAGGGGCAGGCTCAGGACTCTCTTTGATTTTCCATCTCTGTGAGGGAGGGATCTTTTATCCTTATTTGTCCTCAGCCTTCAGTACTACCTTTGATTTTCTCTTTGTCCTGCTTTCCCAGACATAGATGAGTGCCGCTTGAACAATGGAGGTTGTGACCACATTTGCCGCAACACAGTGGGCAGCTTTGAATGCAGCTGCAAGAAGGGCTATAAGCTTCTCATCAATGAGAGGAATTGCCAGGGTGAGCAGAATTGAGCTAAGGGGAAAGCCTTGGAAAGGTTCTTGGGGTAGGAGAGCTTCAAGGAGGCCAGAGTCTGAGAAACTCAGTAGACACTGTGGAGAGTTTCCTTAAGCAGTGCTGCGCTGCGAGTTAGTAAATGTATGCCTCCTTGGTGGCCCAGTATTACGACTGGGGCACATAACTTGGCAAGGATTGAGGGCTGGATTTTACCCCAATTCATATCCTTGGCAGGGTCTGACCTGCCTAAGTGGCCCTGATCCCTAGGCATCAGATCTTGCAGTTCTTGATTCCAAGGACTCCAAGTGGAGGGAGCACAGGGGATGGGTAGGCATTGCTGAATTGCTAGGGCTGGGCCATGAGTAAGGACTTTCAATTTAAGGGGGAGAGCCAAGGCCCCTCACTTGGGCCCTTCACCTGAGCAAGGGGTCCCAGGTCAAGTCTCTCAAAACAGATTCAATGGCTTAAATTCTTGCTCTTCCAGATATAGATGAGTGTTCCTTTGATCGAACCTGTGACCACATATGTGTCAACACGCCGGGAAGCTTCCAGTGCCTCTGCCATCATGGCTACCTGCTGTATGGTGTCACTCACTGTGGGGGTAAGCCAGCAATTTGGCCCCTCTCACCTCCTCACCCTTCAACTGAACAAGCCTTGTGGCTATGGGCAATCCCCAGGTACACGTGCCATGTCTGCATCCATCGTGATGAAATGGGAGGAATTAAGACAACTGGGAATCAGGTATCAGGGAACAGCAGCCTGCCTCCAAAGTTTTTATCTGCCATCCCCATCACTGTTCTTTGACTCCCGTCCTTAGTTCCCAAATTACAGCCCTACTCACAAGTAGGAGTGGAAGGCTTTAAAAAGCTCATCAGCTTGGCCCCTTCTCGATCATCCTTTTGACTGTGGACAGAGATAAGTGAAGGAAGTCTGAGGTTTGAGCTCTTCTCAAGCCAGTAGTCATCTTGAACCAAAGGTCCTTACTGTCCGCTCCCTGGCTACTTCTCCCCGCCCCCCCCCCCCGCCCCCCCAACCCCATGTTTATCTCTGTCTCCCTACTCCTTCTTCTAGATGTGGATGAGTGCAGCATCAATCGGGGAGGTTGCCGCTTTGGCTGCATCAACACTCCTGGCAGCTACCAGTGTACCTGCCCAGCAGGCCAGGGCCGGCTGCACTGGAATGGCAAGGATTGCACAGGTGGGCAGCACCCTCTGCTGGCCATAGATGGCACTGCGGTTTCATGAAGGCGGGCAGGGGGTGAGTGGAGAGGGGGTAGTGAGGAGTTCCATGTTGAGGAAAGTATGAGGTAGTAAAGGGTGGAGAAATTAGCCATTTGAGTTAGAGATATGAAGTTTTCAGTAAATAATCCCTTCATTCCTGTCCCTTTGTCAGATTCCATGTACAATTATTCTGCATGTAGCTAATTCTCTTCCTCCAAATTACCCAGTTCGGGGAGATGGGGAGAGAGGAAGGCCCTCTCTTCCTCAGGCTTTTCTCCCCTCCCTAGAGCCGGTAAAGTGTCAGGGCAGTCCTGGTGCCTCGAAAGCCATGCTCAACTGCAACCGGTCTGGCAAGAAGGACACCTGTTCCCTGACCTGCCCCTCCAGGGCCCGGTTTTTGCCAGGTACAGAGAAGAAGTTGCTGGAGGGCTGGTGGGGAGGAAATATGGCTGTTCAGGCAGCTCATCTGCTCCCCTTAGAATCTTTCAACTAGTGGGAGTTGTGGGGTCAGGTCAGAGCTGTGACAGCCTCTTTTTCTCAGAGTCTGAAAATGGCTTCACGGTGAGCTGTGGCACCCCCAGCCCCAGGGCCACTCCAGCCAGAGCTGGTCACACCGGGAACAGCACAAACTCCAACCACTGCCATGGTGAGCACCAGCCCAGAGGCCTGTTTCCACCCTATTCTCTTGCTTATTGACCCCTTTTCCTCTTCTTCATTAACTACCCTGGCCTTTTTTCTGGATTCCTTTCTTTGTTCTGTAATTCTCCAGCCCTGCTACCATCTCTCTGCCCCTAACATCTGATTTCCTTGGCTTTCCTAATCCCTCTCCTCCAGCCAAGCCCTTAGCTTATCACCCAGCTTCTCAACACCCTCCACAGCAACCTTACCCTCATGGGGCCCCCAGGCTGTGCTGAGTTTCTACCATCCCTCTAGAGGCTGCAGTGCTGTCGGTTAAACAGCGGGCCTCCTTCAAGATCAAGGACGCCAAATGCCGTTTGCACCTGCGAAACAAAGGCAAAATGGAGGAGGCCAGCAGAATCCTGGGGCCAGGTCTGGACTGGGGACCACACTCCAATGGGCTATCTGGCCACCAAACCCTTCCCATCTCTCAGCTCTTCTGCTTAGCGAGATCTCCAAAAACCCACTGGCACCCTGAACTCTGTAAAGAGCAAGGGCAAAAGCAGTTGTAGGCATAGGCTCAAGGAAGTCCTAGGATATTACTCACACCAACTAATTAGTATCCTAGACTAGAAGAGAATTGAGATAGTTGCAGTCAAGAGATCTAGTGAGGTCTGTCTGGCTTGGGGTGGAAAAGTGAGAGCTGGGAGTGAGAACTCTCTCTGTCCCCAAGGGATGCCCCTGGGGTTAACAAGGCCTCTCCCCCAGGTGGTGCCCCCTGCTCTGACTGCCAGGTCACTTTCATCCACCTCAAATGTGACTCCTCTCGGAAGGGCAAGGGCCGGCGGGCCCGGACCCCTCCAGGCAAAGAAGTCACTCGGCTCACCCTGGAACTGGAGGCAGAGGTCAGAGCCGAAGAAACCACAGGTGGGACTGGGGGCACTGTTGGAAGGAGGGTGGAAAGGGGAGGGCAGAGGTAGGGAAACAACAGGTCTCAATAGCAAAGGGACAGGTGGAGCCTGTACTAAGGGCAGACCCTGCCTAATGCCAAACCCAAGAGCCAGTCCCTCTTACCTTAGCTCCGATCTTTGCTCCCTTGTCCTCCTGTTCACACTTTCTTTCTCTTCCTTCCATGACCCATACCACCATCCACCACCAGCTGGCTGTGGGCTACCCTGTCTCCGACAGCGGATGGAACGGCGGCTGAAAGGGTCCCTGAAGATGCTTAGAAAGTCCATTAACCAGGACCGCTTCCTCCTGCGCCTGGCAGGCCTTGATTATGAGCTGGCCCACAAACCGGGCCCAGTAGCTGGGGAGCGAGCCGAGCTGGTGGAGGCCTGTAGACCTGGGCAGCACCGCACTGGGGCCAAGTGTGGTAAGGGAGCTTGCGGGGATACAGGGGATCATGGGAGTGGGGAAGGCCCACCTAGGGCCTGACATAGAGCAGAACACTTTATGGCCTCAGTTGCATCTCTTAAATTGTGAGGCAGCCAAGACCCTCCTGTCCAACATCCTCCCCTCCCTAGTCCCAGACTGAAATCTAGAAGGACAACAGGTAGGACCAACAACCCTCCTGCACATGGCTTTGGTTCCTAACTCTTTCAAGCAGGATTCTGTTTCCAGACAAAGTGATTCTCCTTGAATCTGGGGGAGTGGGGAGTCCTAGGCCTGGGTGGTGGGAAATAGGGGGGGTGGGTGGCTAGCGCGGCCGACTCTCCCTCAGTCAGCTGCCCGCAGGGAACGTATTACCACGGCCAGACGGAGCAGTGTGTGCCATGCCCAGCGGGCACCTTCCAGGAGAGAGAAGGGCAACTCTCCTGCGACCTTTGCCCTGGGAGTGATGCCCACGGGCCTCTTGGAGCCACCAACGTCACCACATGTGCAGGTGCCAGGGGAACAAATAATAGAGTGGGGTAGGGTGGGCACTGGGACGCCCATGGGCATGGGATTTCCCAAGGGCAGGCCCAGGCTCCAGGCCACTCGCCTAGTCAACATCCTGTTTTGTGCCTCTGTCCCCTGAGACTGGGTGACCCCAAAGGGATGATCAGGTCCATCCCCATCAGAGTTGGGCCCTTGGTTCATTGCAGGTCAGTGCTCACCTGGCCAACACTCTGTAGATGGGTTCAAGCCCTGCCAGCTATGTCCACGTGGCACCTACCAACCTGAAGCAGGACGGACTCTGTGCTTCCCGTGTGGTGGGGGCCTCACCACCAAACATGAGGGGGCCATCTCCTTCCAAGACTGTGACACCAAAGGTGAGTGGGCTACTCACCCCACTAGGGGACTCCCCTACCCAAACTACTTCCCCAAAACTCTCCAGATCCAAGTTTGTTACCCGCCCCATCTTCCCCAAACCAGGAAAGGTCCAGCTGCCTGACCGACCACACCATCCTGCTCATAGGACCCATCCTGACCCTCCGTAAGCCACAAGCCTGGGAATTGGGGAACAAATAGCAGTCTCAGTTACCACTCTGCTTTGGCGAGCTAGTGGCACATTCCCTTCAATACTGCAAATGAGTTTCTGTATAAGTCTGGCACTATGCTCAGTTCCTGAAAGAAAAGGATTGCCAACCGCTCTATCAAGTTTGTTTTACCCTGGGCTTAAATTCTGGCTTGACTAGGAAAAGTTGGAACTCTGGAAGGAACTTTGGTGTCTTCAGTCTCCTGATTCTCCAGAACGAATGTGTCCTGCCCATCCCATGCCCCAGAACTCCCAGTTGCCTACCATCTAAACTCCTCCTTTCCCCCTTGCCTGCAGTCCAGTGCTCTCCGGGGCACTACTACAATACCAGTATCCATCGCTGCATTCGCTGTGCCATGGGATCCTATCAGCCTGACTTCCGTCAGAACTTCTGCACCCGCTGTCCAGGAAACACAAGCACTGACTTCGATGGCTCTACCAGTGTAGCCCAGTGCAAGAGTAAGTGGCAGACCAGGCGGTGGAAAAGGGGTTAGAGATGGCTGAGAGCAATGGGTCTGGGAAGAAGTGGATTGGGGCAGTAAACTGACAGGGAGCAGGGCTGAGGAGTAGATGGGCAGGAAAATCCTACCCTCCATTTCTCCCCAACCCACTCAACCTCAAGACCAGTTGCTGGGCTAGGCCCTATAGCACCCTCTCCCTGGAGACAGGTGATGGAGAGGCAAAGACAGGTGAGGTGAGATGAAAAGGTACTAAAAGAGCAGGAAGGAAGGTAGACCCAGAACTTGGAGAATAATGAACTAGGAAGGTGGCTACCTACATGTGTCTGATTTCCACTTCAGAACTCTTCAATTTCCCTGACCCATTTCCCCACTGACTTCCCTTTTCTTTCTTGCTCTGTCCACCGGCGCTTGGCTACAGATCGTCAGTGTGGTGGGGAGCTGGGTGAGTTCACTGGCTATATTGAGTCCCCCAACTACCCAGGCAACTATCCAGCTGGTGTGGAGTGCGTCTGGAACATCAACCCCCCACCCAAGCGCAAGATCCTTATCGTGGTACCCGAGATCTTCCTGCCATCTGAGGACGAGTGTGGGGACGTCCTCGTCATGAGAAAGAACTGTGGGTGGCTGCAGAGCTGGGCCAGGGAAGGGTAGTTCAAATCTGGTTGGGAGGGAGAGAGAGAAGATTGGTACAAGAAGAAGTTGGGCAGTGACCAGAGAGGGCCTGGGAGGAAAGAAGCTAACAAAGGAAATCAGCAGTGAATGCTACATGTCCAAAGGACAGCAGAGTTAAGAAAGCCAGCAGAGTTAAGAAAGCCAGCAGTGGGACTAGAACTCCAGTAGTGTTACATGGGTCACTTTCCTATTCTAGCATGTTTGCCATCCCATTCATTTAAATGGCAAATTTCTTACACTATGTGAGTGCCTGGATGTCAAAGAGGAGTTGTGGAACGAGCCCAGGGCAGTGGGAGACAATATGTACATCTTGTGGGGTGAGGGAGGTGCATGCACAGGGGAGAGCCTCTGTCAGCATGGTTCCTTTTCCCAAGCCCTGCTGTGCTCCTGATCTGCTGCTTGCCTTCCCAGCCTCCCCATCCTCCATTACCACCTACGAGACCTGCCAGACCTATGAGCGCCCCATCGCCTTCACAGCCCGCTCCAGGAAGCTCTGGATCAACTTCAAGACAAGCGAGGCCAACAGTGCCCGTGGCTTCCAGATCCCCTATGTTACTTATGATGGTAAGCATTGGCAGCAGAGCCAGGGAGGTGGGTGAGAAAGGGCAGGCTCATGGGCTTTGGGAGGCAGCAAGGGGAGCAGGAAGAGTTCCAACCCCTAAACCCCTCTCCTTGGTTGACTTTGCAGAGGACTATGAGCAGCTGGTAGAAGACATTGTGCGAGATGGCCGGCTCTATGCATCTGAAAACCACCAGGAGATTTTAAAGGCAAGTGAATATAAACAATATGAATGTGTAACATCGTGCAGGGAATATGCTAAGTGCTTACATGAATATTCTCATTTGATACACACAACAGCTCTATGCAGTAGCTACTTTCCTCATTCCCAGTATACAGATGAGAAACCTGAGGCACAGAGAATTACAGAACTTGCCCAGTGGTAAAACTGGGATTTGAGCCTAAATTCGTCTGATTGTAGTATCACGCACTCCTTGGGAGAAGAGAAAAAGATGAGATGAAATGTCTCCTACCTCTTCCGTCAAAAAACATAGGGAAAATGAGGTATAGAAAGGTGCTTTTGCATAAGTCCCCTCCTTCTTACTCCCTCCTCAGCTCCCACAGAAAAGCAGATTAGCACAGCATTTCTCAGTTAATTCAGTACAGTCCTCTTTTAAAGGAAAGGAAATGTTCCCAATATTAAAGAATGGACTAGACACCTGGGTCCATGAATCCCAGTTTGAGAAAATCACTGAAGAAACTATGGTCCTAGTCCTAGTATTATCCTTCACAAATTATTAATGCAAAAAATTTATCTGATTAATGATGTTTGTATTATCATCAAAATAAGAGACGTGATGACAAAAATCTCCTAGAACTTGCAGACTGCAAAGGATATAATTTCAGCAATGCTTTTCAAACATTTTTTTAAAGCACCTGTACTCTTATTATAAATGTGCTGTGGAACTGTTTTGATTAAGTGGAGATGAAAGGCTGGAAGCCCTACCTCTTATTTTAAAAATCCGCTGATGCAATGGAAAGAACACTAGCCTAGAAGCCAGAAGGTCTGATGTACACTGGATGACCTAGTAGGTCCTCCACATATGTTGCTATTGCAGCAGGGTGATCAGTAAAGGCCTCTGAGCGGAAGAGACCTGAATGAGATAAAGGACCATGCATTAAACAATCAAGAGAAGAGTGTTCCAAGCTAAGAAGCATGGGAGCGGTGTAGCATGTTCACCTTGAAAAGCCCATTGTGGCTCAGCAGAGTAAGGAAGAGTCGAGGGGGATGAAAGATACAGAGGTCACAGATCACATTCCGCTTATGGGCTATGCAAGGCACTCACCTTTACTCAGTGAAAAGAACCAGAGAAGTGTTTTCAATGGAAAAGGACATGATCTAATTAAAAACCAAAAAAGTCACTCTGGCTGTTGTGGGTAGAAGCAGAAGGTAAGCAGAAGCATGGAGACCAATTAGGAGGCTATTGCAATAGTCCAAGCGAGAGATGATGGTGGCTTGGACAGGTAGTAGCTATGGAGACACTGAGAAATGGTCAGACCCTGGATTTATTTTAAAGGTAGAATCAAAAGGATTTGCTGTGGTTGTGAGTAAAAGATAGGAGTCAAGGATGATTTCAAGGACTGGGACCTAGGCAATGGCAGGATGGGGCTGCCATTGACTGAGTTATAGAATTCTAAAGGAGGAACAGATGGTAGGGTGGGAATCCAGAGTTCACCTCTGGGTATATCTATTAAACATCAAGAGAGGCTGCTACTGAGTTGAAGCTGGGTTCCTCTTTCCCACCCTTGATGCTGAGGCTGACATTGCCACCTGCCATCCTCTGCAGGACAAGAAGCTCATCAAGGCCTTCTTTGAGGTACTGGCCCATCCCCAGAACTACTTCAAGTACACAGAGAAGCACAAAGAGATGCTGCCAAAATCCTTCATCAAGCTGCTCCGCTCCAAAGTTTCCAGTTTCCTGAGGCCCTACAAATAGTACCTCTAGGCCCAAGACCCAGGTTTTGAAGACCCCAGACTCCTTAGCCCTCAGAGCCGGCAGCCCTTACCCTCATACAAGGAATTCTCTCCTCTCTTTGGAGAAAAAAAATATCCTGTACAGACCACAAACTCTCCCTTTCTGTCTCTCTAGCTTCCTTTCTTTGTATCTCTCTGCCTCTCTCTCACTCTCTTTCCTTCTCTCCTGTTTTCTCTTTTCCTACATGCTCCCTGGAAAAGCCATTCAGTGCTGGCTCTATTCCCCCAAGCGGTGAAGAAACGGTACCTCCATCCCCTCCCCAACCACACTACCCATTTTACCAGCTCACATCCCTTACTCCATTAGCTTGGAAGGGTGCTAGAGACCTACCGAAAGAAGTGGGTCTAGTGGGGAATGGGGAGAGAGAAGAGGGGTTTCTCCCATTATAGGGTTGTGCCTTGCCAGTCAGGAGCCCAAATGTTCCCTGGCTGTGCCCCCCAGGTGATTCTAAAAGCCCAGGGTTCTGCCAAAGAAGCCTTTGACTTGGAGGCTTAATGCCAGCACTAGTCCTCTGGGACACGTGGTTTGAGCCCTGAACTGCCCACAGAGACAGCTTCTCTGTCTATACAGCTCCTTTCCTTCCCCCACATATGTATGTGCCTGGGGTCCAGTCCATGAGGGCTTACAAAAGGCCCACACCACTGGGCTAGTGGACACCACTGAATGAGGAAGAGCAGCAGGCATTGCCATGTTGAATGCACCATTGTCACTCCCAGAGAAAGAATATAGCTCTGCAGGACAGAAACCAGGTTTTAAAGCATCACCAAGAAAAAGGGCGGGGAGTTGGGGAAGGAAAAAATGTATCATCTAAATGACTACGGAACAATTGGAAGCCAGCCTCAAACACTAATTCCTTTTCTTACTTGTTTTCCCTGGCCCAGCCATCCCCTCACCCCTACCCAAGTGCTCCCTGGGGGAGCCCACTCCCTTTACTAAGTGTTGTCCTTAAAGAATCATGGCTGCTGAGTGGAAGCCGACCTGGGCCTTGCCCCAGAATTCTTTCCCTTGTAGCCACAGATGGCTTGTGGGCTCCACCAAAGAGGACTCTGCTCTGTAGCCAGCCCAGAGCCACCTACCTCTGGTCCCAGGCTGTGGGCAGCAAGAGGAATGTGTGTGCACTTGGCAAGACTTCTGCCCACCCTGTCCACATCTAATAAGTGCAATCGTTTTGAGTCTTTCTATGTTGTCTAGAGGGAAGGGTTTTTGTTTTCTGGTTTTGTTATTTTGTTGTTGTTGTTTTTCTCCTCTATTAGAACAACCCTATTTATAGTTGCCCAAGAGAGAAGAGTATATGTTTGGAATGGAAGAAAAAAAGGTTTTGAAATCTCATGAACCTGGAGTGCTGGAGCATCTGATTTATCTCTACTATCTGTCTCAACTCTCCGACCAGTGGCCATCCAGACCTCTAGAGCCCTCAGCTTGGGTAACCCAGGACTGTGGCTCAGAGGCACCAGATGTGTAAGACCATAATTCTGGGGACTATATGAAGCAGGAAGGAGAGGGACCTGTGTTTGATAAACCAATCCTGTTATCCCTGTGCCTCTCAATGGATTTGGTATGGACCTCCTGATTGTAGAGGCCAATGGAATTGGTCAGTGATTCTCCACTCCAAGTAGAGAAAAGCTCCATCTTTTCCCTGTCTTCATCCTGTTTTCCCCTGGTAAACACATGGAAGAGGATCAGGACAAACCCCCTGGGGATGGGCTGACTCAAGGCCTTAAGGCCAGAGAGATGGCTGGGGGAGCCAAGAATAGGACAGTTACCTAGACCTGAAGTTGTTTGCCTGACCTTGGCCATTCTGCCTATCCCTACCTGTTTGCTGTTCCCTCTCGGAGTTGACTTCAAGCCTAGCTTCCTCACGTACTGTTTTTCAAAAGGAAGAAGAATCAAGTCCATGCCCGAGCCCAGATCCTGCACACACTGCACCCTCAGACTACTGCTGCCTGTAAAATTATTTTCTATTTGCTCCTTTTAGTTCCCCTAAAGCTATAGTCTTTTTTAATCAAAGGCTACCAACTGACTCCTAGTGTTTATTTCTAAGTAACTGTCCCAGGTTATTGTTCTCCAAAGAGCCTCAACTCTAAATAAAGGAGTCTGACATCCCCCCAGTCAGTAGCATTCACCAGCCAAAACAGCCTTAGGTAGTAGGGAGCCAATGTCACAGCTAGATCCCCTGACATCCATTAGTCATGGCCCTTAGGTGTGGAATACTTGGCTGCCTTTGTCTCTCTGGGTCAAAGAGGGCGCTTCTATAAAGATCCAAAATGGCTGCTTTCTAGCAGGGAAGTGGTCATTTAATAGGAACATTCATACTTCCCACGAAATGCCAGGAAAACTGCTTTAATCAACTTTGACCATCCTGATTCTCCACCAGAAGCTAGGATAACTTTCTGATTCCTCTCTACCATTTCACATTTCTCTTAGAAAGCTAGTCAGAGTGCTTCTCAATTTATGCCTTCAGGGTCTGGCTTCTCCTTGCTATCTTCTTTTCCTGTCACCACATACATACAAACACATTTCCTCCAATCATTTATTCCATTTTCTGGGACCTGCAAATGATTTCCAGAGTATGGAAAGTTTAGACCACTAGGCTTCTTAACTGATGTCAAGACAGTTCTTGGTGAGCTGGTGAAGACCTGCTAATGTCCACCAAGTTCAATTTGGGTTGTCCAAGAAGGGGGTTAAGAACTCAGGCAAAGCTGCTGCTGAA
>NW_006432451.1:2701048-2706404 GCF_000325575.1 Pteropus alecto | reverse complement strand
GAACCTATGGAGGAAGCTGACTCTGGGGAAATCAAACTAGGGATTAGGAGGACTGAAGAAAGAGTCAACACTCAGGGACTCTCTAGGCCTTTACGGTTCAGACAGAAAAACAGGATTTTATACAGTGTAGAGAAGTAGAAAGATGGTATAATGGGAACCCTTCATAAAATCAGCCCAGAGGCCTCTCTGCAGGATGGGTATTTACAGGACCACAGAACTGTAAGGCTTCATTTACTTTAATATAAAACCTGCCCTGATTTGAGTCGGAATGGGAAGCCATTTCTGCAAGGGCTCTGAGCACCAAGTGATGCATATCAGAAAGGCACTTATATCCTTAGCAACATGCAATCACTTTTACTTCTCTGTCTCCCTCTTTCTGTATTATTAGGCCAGGCCCATTCCCTGAACTGAAGGAACTCTCAGAGTCAGGAGAAAACTGACCAGAGTCTGGACTTGAGTTGCCCTGCCTCAGGCCTACAAATCCCAAGAGGTTTGACATTGAGCTGTGACTGTTCTGACTTCCCCAGGATTGAGTTAGTTTCAGGTGGTGGAGGTTCAAATTTTTTGCTGAAAGTTCAGTAATACAGTCCTGGTCTTTGGCTCTAATGAAACTATTTATATCTAAGAAGTGCTCTCCATATGCATCTTTGAGGTGACTCTGGAGTGGATTAGGAGGTCCTATCTCAAAATGTCAGAAAACATTCTAGAGCATTCAAACTTTTGTACTTGCTGCTTAACCTCAATATAAGAGGGTCAAACTAGAGCGAGGGAGACAAAGCATAACTGACCATAAGCAGAAAATAATGTTATCCTGCTTGGCTTGTTTCTTAAGCATAGTAAGAAAAAAGTGGAAGCAAACAACACAAGGATATCTTTAAATTTGACCTGTCTCAGTAGTAGCACACCATGTCTTTGGGCTATTATTTGGACTAGGAACCCTTCAGGAAATTATATGATTAGAGGGAATATAATCCCAGTTCTGTTATCAGCTTATCTAGCCACACAGACTATAGCAGTATGGACAAAAAGAAAACTTAATTCTTCTTTGTGAGTTGAACTGAAGTTTCAGAGAATAATCATTACCATGTGGGAAGCTTGCTTTTTCATGCAGAAGACATCTCAAAATACTGTATTTATATCTGCCTTCCACTGCTGCCGATATAGTAAGCATCTCTTACACAATCAATAATAAACAGTAAATGATGCGGTTCATAGAATATTTTGCACTTCGGGGAAAAATGTATCTGAACTTGTAAAAAGAAATGTTTGGATTTTGTATTGTCTTATTATTATTATTATTATTATTATTATTATATTATTATTAAAATACTAATGAAATGCCTCAGCCTGGCATTTTATCCTCTGTCTCAACAGCTTATCCTAGAGCTAGAAAAAGCTTTGAGGAGACTACGTGTCTTCTGGCTTCTACATAGGACTTAACCCAAAATTTTCATTTATTCACCTCATTCCTAATGGTTATAGAATTTGAAAAAGCTTGTTTCTTTTGTCTATTTTTAAAATCAGTATCAAGAATTATCTCCTGAGAGGGATCTAGGGGGTAGGGAAAATTTAGGATATTGTTCTTTCTTACCACAGTACAGTTCCCAAAATCTAGCCAGGCCACAAGTGGATCAGAAACCTCCCTAGTCTAGCAAAGTACCAGACTCAACCAAGGTTGTTCTTTTTATGCAGTACATTCTTAGCCATCAAACAGAATTCTGATATACAAATCATTCAGCCACTACCACCATCACTATTACAGGGCACAGGAAAGCAATTCCCAACCTCTTATAAATGAACAGTCCCAATTTCTAGGCTCAGAGATGATAGATAATTCTTGTTGCAATTATATAATTATCCGACATGAAATATTATTGGATTTAATATCTACATGACATAGCCATTTAAAAGGAACATGGAAAAATCTACCTGATCAAAAATATGGTAGGCTGGCCTACCAGAATCCTGAACATCCCCCTCTAATAGGTGCATTCATTCCACAATTACTGAGCTCTTGCTACATGCCAGGCATGGTGCATCAGGCTACCACAGCTTGATAACAACAGCCATGCTCATGATCCATAAAAGATTCTAATTACAACTGATCTTTCCACATAGATTTCTCTAAAGGAGAGAGAATCCAGTGGTGGCTATGAGTATAAATTAAATCACTGGCATTTTATACATTACCTTCCTGTGAGTTTGATTTAGTGACAAAACATGAACACCTTCGTGTGGACTAACAAAAATCACATTTCTAGAACTACAAAGCTGAGGCTCATATCGAGGACCATTTTGATTACACCAACTTGGGGCCATCCTCCAACCTCTCTTAACTTTCCTATATTCCAAAAACACTAAATCTTCCTCCTTCTTCCTAGGACACTTGCAATGATGTCCCAGAATAATGTATAGTCAGAGCCAGTGTAGTATGAGTCTGCCTGTATCAAGCAGTCTTTAAAATGGGGTACATAAAAACTTTCCAAGGAATTCGTTCCCAGGGTATGTTAAGGCTTTTCAAGGGGTATCCAGGCAAGGAAATCAATCTGAGGAGAGTTTTAAGGGAATAAATTTTTGGATCCTCAACTTCCATAAGAAATCTTTCCTAAAACTAATCTGTTGGAGAGCCAGCCATCATATTCATGCACACTCTCCATTCTACCTTCTCTTTCACTATAGTCCTTGACCTACTTTACTAAAGAAAGGCACAGAATCTTAAAGCATTGCCAGGGTGTAAAAACTTGGGGAGTAGGAGAAAGGGGTTGTTTTTTCCCTTCATATCAAAATATTCCCATTATAATGAGTCCTCTTATGTATTTCATCTCATAAAATGTTTACTATCTTCTAACTCCTACTAGCAAAAAACGAAATTCTTTGTTAGCTGCTCAACCCATTATCTGCTAGCAAATATACCTTTATTTTTTATTAAAGTTTGATCATGAAGTCTAACAATTATTAGTTATTTCTGATTTTTATACATGATTGTTATTTCATTGTTCCCAAAAGACAAACATCATAGTTCCACACAAGCACATACTCACATCTGCCTTCTACTCTATTTATCATTTAATAAATTAACTAATAGATTTAGCTATATATTATATGGCATAATTCCAAATTATATGAGAAACAGTATTATCTTGTTTTTATAATTTTTATATTATTAGATCTATATAATTTTGAACATGACTGATGTTTAGTAATTTATTTTATAAGCTACAGTTAACTTATTTCCCAGTGATTTTTAAATCATATTATTTAAAATGTATATTAACATATTTACTTGAATTGAAGAATAAAGTCAAACTTTTTCTCGACAGAATGTAAGTCTGTTTTGTCTGATTACCATATAGGCTAGTGGTTTGAAATGAAGATTGGCTTTGCTAATTCCACAAATGTCAGGTGTTTTCCATATTGAAGTATATCTGCACGTCATTATTTCAACAAAAATGTCCTGAAAACATATAATGATATGATGAATTCTATCGAAAAATAGTGTTGGCAAAGGAGTATAAAAATCAGTATCTGATTTAACAAGGTAGTGAGTGAAAAGGTAGCAAATAGTCATTCTTATAAGACTATAACTGAGACTCTAATGAACAGGTAATAAATCCTTTTGCAAGTTCAGTGGTTTCCAATCCTTTGCTTTTAATAAGATCAAAGGAGCCTCTATTTTATAACACCTGATAATAGTATTTGGTAATAGGATACTTTATAATTGCTGGCATATAATTTAGAAGTAGTTCAAAGACTTGAGGAATATTGTAATAAATCTCTTCCAATTCCTATGTGAATAAGGTTTCTCAGTGCTTATGTCTATAAAAATAAAAAACAGGTAGAGAATTGATGTTGCACCTTATCTCCTTCTACCATTAGGTAATACTCATCCATGAATAACTGAACTAATTGAAGAGAAACATATTTCTCATTAAGAGATATATTTCTAATAAAAATTGTATTTTTAGGTTTCACAAATTATAAAAATGTATAGTACATTTATGTTAATAAATTGTGTACTGGTAATGACAATTCAATTCATAAGAAACATTAACAATTAAAGCCTATGGTCATAGGCAATAAACAAACTTACACTCATTTTTGTTGTAAAGTGTGACGGTGATCAAAAAAAGACTTTAAAAGCATACAAATATACTAATCACGATAAAGTTCTGTAGGGAATTGAATGGAATGAGGAGTTCAAGAAGAAAGGGAACTTTATAAAATTTCTGTTAAAGAAGAGTTTGTTTATGTATTTTTAAATGGATGATGGTGGGCATAGAATATTTGGAGTATTTGGAGTCCACTGGATACATTTAAAAACGATGTAATGGTCTTAGTTTAAAATGTCAAAATTTACATAAGTCAGAAATTATATCTTCTACTAGTATTTAAATTTATGGAAAATTTAGATATCAACATAAAAATGAACAAGGGGGTATACCGTTCTTTAAAATTCTTTTATGGAGTCCATTTTTTAAAAAGCCTCACAACCACTAGCCTATATGGTATTTTTGCAGGAGTGGAGTTCCAAGGCAGAACAGAAGCTGCTAAAAATGATCTTCAATCCTCCACTCCAAAGTATTTTCCTCACCAGTTCTGAGTACCTTAAATTACCCACCATCAGAATCTTATTACTTCAAATTTAGACATAACTGAGTTAACTGTGCAATGGAAGAGGTGATCAGCCAGATTAGGATCTGCGAGGAAATGAGAAAGGGACAGATGTATTTTTTATTATGGAAAAAGGAGGAAGGACAAACTAGAACAATCTGAATTCTATTCCTTACTCTATTTCTAACCAGTTTATAATACAGGACAAAGTACTTATTCTCACTCTATGTAAAATAACTTGTCAAATTCCCGCCAAAATGGAACAGAAAGAGGGCACCATTGCGGTCGGGCTGTTTATTTCTACAACAAGAAATATATAAAGAATTAATTATTAACCACAAGAATGGACCATCAATTGTCAGTCACTGCCCACTGAAACTGACAACGTGATGAGAACTCTGGCCTCAGTGCCGCCTCTGGAAATGTTGTGCCCAAAGAAAGATTGGGAAGAGGGCATGTCTAAAATTGAAGGGGGCAGCTTTCTGGTTAAGTTCTTCAGACGAGAGTAACAGGATGTCACGGCGCCCAGAGGCATGTTTAGCTACCATAGAAAAGGGAACAAAAGAAACTAGTCTAAAAGGTTAGAGAGGGAGGTTTCTCACCTCATTCCTCCAGGGACCCAATTCCTCATCTAAGAAGCAACCTTTACAATTCCTTATCTAACACCTCTCCTTATTTACTTAGTCTTAATTTATGCCAAAAGCTCACTCCTTTTTAATTTTTCCTTAGGTTTCTGAGAATACTC
>NW_006432451.1:2700120-2700989 GCF_000325575.1 Pteropus alecto | reverse complement strand
AGGGCTTGGTTTTATTCACCCCAAGCTAGCCTACAAGGGGAGTGGCTGGTTTTAAGGCTGGGAGTGGGTCTGACGGGGAAATGAGAGTGAGAATCCAAAAGGACCGTCAAGGCGCCCTCCTAAAGAAGCAAGTGTCTCATGGCTCCTCGATGCTATCCTTTACAATAAGGAGCTAATAATACCTGCAATTGCTTCCTTCGAGGGGCTGGCTCGAAGGTCGTAGGCTGTGCCTGCGAACTGCGTACAGTAAAGCGCTTCGGGGCGGTAAGGCGCAAGTGGAAGCCTGGGGCTCTGAGCCTCGAGGTGAGGGTCGGTAGTTCCCGTGCAGCCAATGGGACCCACGGGAACGGCTTCCCTCACAGCCTGCCCTTCCTGCACTCCCCGGCTCCTGAAGCGCACCTTCTAGCCCGCAGGCTGCCAACGGGGCGGCGCGGAGCTCTCTGGGCCTCGGGCTTCTCTCTGCTCCTGCCCCAGGCCTCAGGTGGACCAAGCCCCTCTGCGAGACAGGTGGCAGCTCCTCATTGCTAGAGAGACGACTGGACTCGCGAAACGGCCCAGGTCCTGGCCGGGGCGTAGTGACGTCATCACGCCCTCCCGGGGCGCTCGGCCTCGCAAGCCGTGCGTCACCCCGGCCAGGGGGCGGGGCTGCGAGGGGCACCGTTCAGAGCCTGGCCGCCAGGGCTCCAGGGGCCCGGGAACCAGGATAAATAGGACCGGAGCCGCGGCGAGTGGGGGAGTGCGGGGTGGAGCGTGCCCTGTACTTTCTATACGGGTTCCGGGGCCCGGTAGAAGCGCGCCGAGAAGAGAGGACAGTGCGGCAGCCCTGGAACCTGGATATCGCGCGAGGCAAGCTGCGCGCGGGCGGGCGG
>NW_006432451.1:2642825-2699869 GCF_000325575.1 Pteropus alecto | reverse complement strand
CCTCCCCTTCATTCCCTGCGACTCCTCCCCCATGACTCCCAAACCCCACCCCGTGACTGCGCCCGCCTCCATCCCTGTGACCCCACACCCCACGAACTGACCCCAAGACCTCACCAGGTAACCCTCAATTCTTAGTCATTGACTCTTGACAACTCAGGAATTTCCCCAACACTGCCCAGGGACCCACCAACCCAGTGGCTCCCTCAGTTCTAATTCACCGATTCACGACCTGAGATCCCCACACCCCTCCTTCATGACCCCCAAACCTTTTCAATGACCCCGCTGGTCCGGTAACCCCTCCAGTTCCACCCTGTAGTCCCCCACAAACTTGATGACTCTCCTCAAACCTTTTCTGGTAACTCCTAAGCCCTACTCCAATAGTGTTCCACCCAGTCATCTTCTACATAACCCTCAATATCCGATAGTCTTTTCTTTGCCTTGTAACCTCATGATCCGCATTCCATGTACTCCTTTTATCCTCAAGTCACCCCTACTGACAACCCTCTCTGCACCCCCGGTCTCCCAGTGTCAAACAGCACATGACTTAAAAGTGCACCATGCTGGTGCCTATGAAGTAGTATTAGTTGGAGGCATCAAAAAATTCTGGATTGAGTGTGTGGTGCCAGATTCAAGTCCCAAGCTCTCCCATGGTTGTGCTTTGGGAACCTGGGAGAAGTCCCTCCCTCACTCTGGACCTTTTTCTCATCTGTATGGTTATAAGGTTGGTTAAAGGATCTCAGAATTTACTTCCAGCTCTGAAATTCTGCAGTTTTCAGTCAAGAATATATTTGCAATCATTTTTGTGCCCCTCTTGTAACCTCACTCCAGGATCTACTTGTTTCATGAACCTTATTCCCTTACTCCCATGCCCCCCCTTGCACTCTTGATATCCCAGGCCCCTTTTTTTTTTTTTTTATCAGACCCAATCAGTTAACATGTTTGCCAAGCAGGATAGCCGAGTGCTTCCGCTTTAGGCATTGATATAAGAGACCTGGGTTCTAGTGTAGCTCACCTTTCAGCTATGCCACCTCAGGAGGCGTACCGTTAGCCTGTCTGAACCTTCCGTCTCCACCTCTACTAATAGTAGTGCCTGAGATAATGTGTGCAAAGACTTGGCAATTTGCCAAGCCCTTACGTATAAGCTGAGATGTTCCTATGTGTCTTAACTTTGTGTTAGATGGTAGGGATTCAACAGACAATGAACACAGGACCTATACCTTGTACTCTCTCTTCCACTCAGCTTAGGATCCCCATCTTCTTGTCTCTGATATGGTCTCATCACTTCTCTGGTTCTTTACCCTGATATCTCCTTAATAATGATTGGCACTTAACTGCTGAGCACCTACTGTGTACCAAGCTTTGTAAATATAAATTAAGTTTACCTTTCAACAACCCCAAGAGATGGTTATTATTATATCCACCACTATTTCCCATTTTTGTTTGTTTTAGCTTTGTTTGGTTTGGTTTTAAATAAATGAAGAACCTAAAATTCACACAGATAAGTAGCATACCTGGGATTTCAATCCACAGTCTTCAAAACCTACGTGTATCATTGCTTCTCTTGCCCCCATACCTACCTAGTTTTTCAGTTAACAGCCCCTTGTTTCTTATTTTCTAATAATTCCTGAGCCCAACACCAACTCATTCCACAACTCCCAAGGTTTCAGTTACCCCATGGTTTGGGGTAACTGAACCCATTGTTCCTCAACCCATTGTTCATGACTTTTGACCCCACATTCCCTGATAGCTTAATACCTTTCTTCATCCTTTGTTTAGATATCATCTCATGTTATGAGTCTTTGGAGCTCTCACCTCTCACTCCATTATCTCACCCTAAAGTGGTACCCATCACACTAGCGCTTTACCCCAAATCCTCTCATACTGTTAAGTCCCTTACCCCCAGGAATCATAAACTCTAAAACCCTCTAGCACTGTAGTCTTTCCTTATATGATCTCTTCCTATTTTCAATCCCTTCTCAGTGTTCTAGCTGCCTTCCTTCTACCATCCTCAGCCACATCTTTTTACCCAAAATCTTCATCTAATTAGCCCTTCATCTAGTGACCTCATTCACCCATCTTCAGTAAAATGAGCCCCTTCTATCCCAGCATGAACCCATCCAGCATAACCTATATACCCTTCCATTCTAACAGCCTCCTCTTTACACCGTACCCGATATCCTGTGAGATGCAGCCTCTCAGATTCCCGGATCTCACAGCATTTTCCTCATTTTCATCAGTTATGTCCTTTTCAAACCAGAATCATCTTTCACCTTTTCCCTCTCCATGAGTCCCTGTCCCTTCTCACAATGCCATCTTGCTTCCTCTTATTTTTCTCCCGATGGTCCTCACCTTACTAATCTTGATAACATTGATTATAATGTAAACCTCCCTCCCATCTAACTCTGCCCCTCTTCCACTGTCCTGTGCATCTAATTCCAGGGCCACATGAACAACCCTGCCACTCTCAGCTCTCCTTCCTTCAACACAGCACTGTCTAACCAAACCTCATTGGCCTCTTTGGTTTGTCCACAGACCTACTTTTTTCTCTGGGAACTTCTGGTAATCCCCAAGATTGTACTCCTTTAGGTAGCAAGGAGAGAGACCTTGGAAATTCTTCTGAATCAATCTAGCTTTGTCTCCTTGACTCACTCCCACGATTCTATCCTGTTTATGAAACTGCTTGCTGTATATGCCCTCTGGGTAGAATGCTTTGAGTGTCAGCTTGTGCCTGCATTGAATTAGCCCCATTGTTTTCCGAGCCCTGGGAGGACTTTCCTATCCACTCCCACCAGAAGATTGGATGATGAGTAGCAAAATGTGACATTAAAGATTCACATCGAAAAGTCTATTCTGTGGGTCACCAAATTCCCAAGTCTCCTATAATGTACTTATTGACTCTACAGCAATAAATACAGCAGAGGGCAAAACTAGAGTTAAGGAAGGGGTAAGTCCTGGGGTCTACAATTTCTGCGGGTTAATTTTTTAAAAGGAGCTTTTGCCTTAGGCTTGTTTAATCTTACGGCACAGAACATATTCAGCTTTGTATCTTAGTTATTTGTGTACTCTTCTCACCCACCCCCACCATGATTTCCTTGAGAACAGAGGCTGGGTTTTCTTTGCCTTCTGTCATCTTAATCTTGTCCTTCATATTTAGCAAGTAGTAAATACTGGGTTGAATGAATTCATTAAGAAATTTTGCATCAGTACAAACAAGTGAAAACAGCTCACATCCACATTTGTATTGTAGCCACAACTGTCCCCTCCCCCAAATCCCTCCAAATGTGACCATATGCAAGTCCCTTCATTTTAACAATCTAGAATTTAGACACTTCTTTTAGTCATTGCTCTGGTGAGGAAATGGTATAAGTGCTTGTTTTTACTGTATTTCTAGTAAGACTAGAGAGATTGGTCGACATAGTTGCTAAAATACCATGGTTACAAGGCCAGAGTCTGTCATATATATACCGGTTCTCAAGAAAACAACTAGATGTAATATTTAGTGGGAGTTGCCCAGACAGAATAGGGGAAGCCAAATTGGTAATTGTTGAAGTTGGGTAATGGGTTCATGGGGTTTGTTATACTATTCTTTCTACTTTTGTGTATGTTTGAAATCCATAATAAAAGTTTTTTTGTTTTGTTTTTAAGGACAGCTAGATGAACAAATGAGAGTTTAGCACAGTTCCTTGGAAAATACCTCAGAGTAAATGAGCTACTATTACTGATTCAGTACTATTATCTAGGTTAGTGGTATATTTAGTCCTAACCTATCTTTGACCTCTTTTGTTTGTGAGATAACAGGATGCTAAATACAAAAATTAGCACCCTGTAGAATTCTGTGCCTGGTGGCCTAGGAATTGTAGGGTCCTGGCAATAAGCACCTATGGCTCTGTCCTTCCCTGCTTCCCATCCCAGGTGTGGTTTCTGGTGGTAAAGGGCTACACTGGACCTGAGAAGAAGGTGAGGCAGTGGTAGAGGTAAGGAAGAGACCAGAATTCAACTAGGGTCTTCTCCCTTCTGGCCTAAAGCCTATAGATTACTGGGCAGTCCTAAAGGTATGGATATTCATTCATTCACTCATCCATTCCACAGGTGTCTGGTGACTATCTGCTAAAGGCCAGGATTTTTCTCATACCTGGAGGTAGAGCAATGAACAAAACAAAGTTCCAGGATTTAAGAGGCATACAATAAACTAATAAACAAGGAAAGTATATATTGAGAAAATTAAGCAGAGAGAGGAAATAGAGAGTACCAGGAGTCAGGGTATTAAATTTTAAGTAGGGTGGTCAAGGAAGTTCTCACTGAAAAGATAACATTTGAGCAAAGACCTGAATAAAGGGGTGAGCTGAATGCATATGTGGTGGAAGTGTATTCCATACAGCAGGAACAGCAAGTGCAAAGGTTCTAAGGCAGGAGCATGAGAAACGTGAGGATGCAGGCCAGTATGGCTGAAGTAGAGTGAGAGAGGGGAAACATAGCAAGAGAGGTGAGAATGGAAATGGATTAGTGGCAGATCATGTTGGGCCTTATAGGCCGCTGGATTTTGTTGTGAATTGTGAGAGGAGAGCTATTGGAAGGTTCTAGGCAAATAAGTAACATGAACTGACATAAAGGATCATTCTGGCTACTATGTTGAGAATGAGCTATAGGGGCCAAGAGTGGAAGGGAAAACTGATTAGGAGGCTACTGCAATAGTCCAGGCAAAAGAAGTTGGTGGCTTGGACTCAAAGTAAATTAGTGGAAGAGTGAGAAGTGATTGGATTCTGGATATATTTTGAAAGAGAAGCCAACAGGATTTGCTGATGGATTGGATGTGGCATGTGAAAAAAATAGAGAAGTCAAGGATGGATCCCTCATCTTTGTCCTGAGCAACTAAGTGATAGAGTTTCTATTTACTAAAATCAGGGAGCCTGGAAGAGGGTCAGGTTGTGAGAGGGAGAGATAAGGAATTTACTTCGAATATGTCAAGTTTGAGACACTTTTTGGACATGGCGATATTGAGTAAGCAGCTCGATTTACAGGTCTGTTAGACATCAGTAAATTTCTGTTCTGGAACCTGAAAGAACACTGTTTCTATTACTGGGCAAAAGACAAAGGAGTATAGTGGGCAAAACACTGGCAGTTCAGGTGTGAGGCCTGGCTCTGCTACCACGTAGCTCTGTGATCCTTTGAGACTTCTCTGGCAGCTCTGGCCTCTGTATCTTTATCTGCAAAATGACTGCTTTAGAAATGAGCTGTCTTCTCAGCCCCTCCTATTGTGAGAGTTGATGAATTAGTGCTTAAAGAAGATAATATATCTGTATATCTGAGAGCATTTTGGAAACAGCTGAGCTCTATATGAAGTAGTGGCATTGGTGGTAAGATTCTTTCCCTCTTTTCCTTTGCTAAAGTAATATGCAGTGAGTGCCTGCCGTGTACTGGGCACTGGGCTGGACATACAGGATTCAGTGACAGAGACAAGATGCATCAGTGCCTTTATGGAACACTACAGACAAGGCGCCTGGTGTAGCTTCACTGCTCAGTACAGAGGGAACAGTGTTTTGGTCTGATGTGACTTTAACAAGGGAAACCTTGTTCTTGGCCTGGGTCTGGGAGAAAACAGTGAACGTGGATGTCAGAGATGAGGTAAGGTGGTATTCCAGGTAAGGCAAAAGTGGTCATCCTAGCTGGGGCTGGAGGAAGAGTTGGGTGGTGGGACTCAGTTCCTTCCCTTCTTCATTCTTTCACTGAACATTTAGTCCTCTTTTTTTTTTTTTCCCCTCTGCCAGGAACTTCTCTTAAGGAGCTCATAGTTCTGTAGTTAATGAAAGGTTTCAAATCCAGTCTCATGAGTTTTAGTAGATTTAGTACACAATAAATGGAGCTGGTTTAGGATTCAAATTTGAGCTAAAGAACTCATTTAGCTATGCAACCTAATAGTATTATTCATTTAGTATCTGTGGGCATTCTTTGTTAGGTGGTGATTAAGCTGAAATGCATGCTGTCCAGGAACTTAAACTATAAACAGTATAACAGAAAGTAGAGTGTGTTATTTTCCCCCTAAAAGAGTCAAGTTTAAGGAAAACATTTATTGTGGGAGAGTAATCCTCTCACTGCATCTGAAAGCACAGTTACTCCTCCCTGTTTGTCCTTGTGTCATTTAGATGTCAGTGTTTATACTGTAAGGAGACTCTGACTAGCTAAACAAGAGTAACATACAAATCCAAGTGCAGCTGAAGCCGTTGTCTTTAACTGGTGATCTTAAGCTGTTGACAAAACCTCAGATGCCTCTTGCCCTGGCCTCTATCATTAAAGATATAAAAATGTGAGTGTCCATGTGAAGATCTCACAAATGCTATGCTCCTTTGGCTGGTGGAAGTGCAGGGCATACTCAGGCACCTCACTTATAGTTCAGAATTGGAAAGATCCACAATGTTGGATGCAATATTCAAAGCCTCACAAGTAAGGATGCTTTTTCTAGTGCCTTCGAGTTAACACTCCCCTCAAGCTTGCCCTCAGTAAATGATTCACCTATGAGAAGTCCAGATATAACTTTTTAGCTTGGTACTGTTTCTCACTGCATAACTCTTCATGTGTTGGAAATCCTTGCTGCTTTAGGATAGTTGATAAAGCATGAGACCCATGCAGTTAAAATAAGAACCAAGGAACTGGGGGCTCCTTGAGATTGTAAAACTGACCTGAGGCTCAGATATGGACTGTCTGGCAGGGGTACCTGAGACCAGAGCTCTTCTCTCTATCTGAGATCATACTCTTAACCTAGGAAGTACTGTCCCAAGCCCATAGAAACAGGTGGAAAGGCAGCCCCCCTGCTTAGCTACCACTCCAGCTGGACCCACTCTTCTGACCTTTGTGGGGGACACACATGTTAAAGCCAGCATGTCCTCAGGTTTCATATAGATTTGCTGTTGCCTCATGCTCAGCTTGATCACCTTTCCATATGATACTTCAGAATGGCATCCATGAATTGTGAAGCTAAGTTTTCAGATATGGTTTTGCTACAAACCTGTGACATCATGGAATCTATCCTATCAGCGCTGGAATAGCTATGCTTCACGAATAGAGAATCAGATTTTCCTGTAGCCAACAAAAGGAGTGCAGAGCATATGTTAGACTTTTTTTTTTTTTGATTCATTTATTTTTATTTATTTTACACAGGTAATACATTCATGAAGTTAAGGGTTTTTCTTAAGTATAAAAGATAGACAGTGAAAAGTCACCCTTTCATCACTTTGCCCTAGTCATTCAGTTCTCTTTCCCCAGGCAACCCTAGTTAGTAATTTAACTATATTTCCACAGGTTTTTTTTAATGTCCATGGCAACATATAATATGTAAGGAGCTTCCTCATTTATTTATGTCTACATAGTAGGGAAGTTCTGTCTTGATAGGCATTTGTTCTTTTTCTAATTTTTTGCTATTATTACAGAGATGCCATGAAATAACCTTGGACATGTACCATGTTTCACATATGTATGTCTACCTGTAGACTAGACATGAAATTGGTGGGTCAGACAGTATGTATATTGATAATTTTGATTGATACTTCCAAATTGCCCAACTTGGGCTTTTACCAATGTGTACTCTCACAGACAGTGTAACCCTGTTCCTGTTTCCCTCATAATGGACATTGCTTTGAGTTAAGAAATGCACATTACCTAGAGATCGAGGTAAGATACTGAATCATGGGGCCCCATGTGACACTATTCACAAGATACACAAAACACAACAGCCTAGTTTGAAAAATATTGCAAAAGAGGTAACTAGACCTCTGGTAGTTAGAAGAAAGGAAGAAAAATCCTAGAGGAAAAGGTTTCCTACCTCAGTACTTAAGATTGGCATAAATTACAAGAGGAATAAGATACTTTTCTTTACAGGATCTAGGAGGAATGAGGTGCATGTAGCCGTAGGAAAGCTGTGGGGAGAATGAAGGAAACCCTTGGACAGAGAAGTTGACAACTAAGCAAATTAGTGTCCACTGGAGCTAGATGCTGGGATCTTTTCATTTCAGCGACTTTATTTTTTAAAAGATTTAGCGCAACTGTACATTTCTTTTTGGCCTCTTTTGCCCTCATCTCACTTGGAGAGAAGGTTTCTATGAGCTGGAACTGGGTAAATGTTCAACTTTATGATTTTTTTCACTTAGCATTAATTTGTTAACCCTCCTCCATTAATCCAGATGGTCTTCATGATTCTTGTCTAAAACATTTAAACAAGCATCCTCATGCAAATAGCTCTTGTTTTCTGTGTATTTTTTGTGTGTGTGAGATGAATTATGAAGATGGGGTGATTAGATCTCAGATCCTGAACCTTTCCCAGTGAGGTTAAGCATGGACAGATTGTTCTCTGGAGAGCCCAGAGCTATCTCTAGTGCTATCAACAATATACTCTTTTTTTTTTTTTTTAGTTTCAAGTATACAGTACATTGGTTAGACATTTATATAGTTTATGAAACGATTCCCCCCTTGATTACTCTGTCTTCCCTCTGGCTCGACATATAGCCATTACATTACTGCTGACTGCATTCGCCATGCCATGCTCCCTATCCCCATGACCCTCTATCAACTACTAATTTGTACTTCCTTAACCCTTCACTGCTTTCTCCCAGCACTCCCACCTCCCTCCCCTCTGTTCATCACCAAATTGTCCTCTATATTTGTGAGTCTGTTTTTGATTAGTTTTTCTTTTTGTTCCTTAGATTCCGCACATAAATGAAATCATGTGGTATTTATCTTTTTCTGTCTGATTTATTTCACTCAGTATCATAACCTATAGGTCCATCCATGTCATTGCAAATGGTAGGATTTCACCAAAACAATAATTCATAAAGATCTGTGCACCCCAGTATTCATGGCAGCACAATTTACAATAGCCAAGATATGGAAGCAACCTAAATGCCCATCAACAGACGATTGGATAAAGAAGTTATGGTTCATATATACAATGGAATATTACTCAGCCATTAAAAAACAATGTACTCTCATGCCTGCCTCCTGGTTTTGCCAACATTGATGGTTGGATTTTTAAATTATTATTATTAATAGACTTTATTTCTTAGAGCTGTTTTAGATTTACAGAAAAATTAGACAAAGTACAAAGTGTTCCTATATACTTTTCTCCACACGCTGTTCCCAGTCCCCCTATTACAGGCATACCTTGGAAATATTCCAGGTTCAGTTACAGAGCAGCACAATAAAGCAAATATCGCAATAAAGTGAGTCACACAAAGTTATTGGTTTCCCAGTGCATATAAAGTTATATTTGCACTATATTGTAGTCTATTAAGTGTGCAGTAGTCTTGTCTAAAAAAACAGTGTGCATAACTTTTATTACTAAAAAATGCTAACCATCTGAGCCTTCAGCAAGTCGTAAACTTTTTGCTGGTGGTGGTCTTGACTCTATGTTGATGGCTATTGACTGATCAGGGTGGTATTTGCAGAAAGTTGGGGTAACTGTGGCAATTCCCTAAAATAAGACAATTACGTTTGCAGCATTGATTGACTCTTCCTTTCACGAATGATTTCTCTGTAGCATGCAATGCTGTTTGATAGCATTTTGCCCATCAAACTTTCAGAATTGGAGTCAGTCTTCTCAAATCCTGCTGCTGCTTTGTCAACTAAGTTTATGTAATATCCTTAATTCTTTGTTGTCATTTTAACTTCACCAGGAGTAGAGTCCATCTTAAGAAACCACTTGCTTTGTTCATCTACAAGAAGTAACTCCTCGTTCGTTAAAGTTCTATTCTGAGATTGCAGCAATTCAGTCACATCTTCAGACTTCACTTCTAATTCTAGTTCTCTTGCTATTTTCACCACATCTGCAGTCACTTCCACTGAAGTCTTGAACCCCTCAAAGTCATTCATGAGGGTGGGAATCAGCGTCTTCCAAACTCATGTTAACATTCACTCAGTAAGTTGCCACAAAGCATTAATTTGTAAAATAAAAGAAAAATGCAAAATCTGCAAAGCATAATAAAACAGAGATATACCTATATTAACATCTTGCATTTGTGTTGTGTATTTGCTACAATTAATGAAACAATATCGATGCATTATTAACTAAAGTTTACATTATGGTTCACTCTTTATGTCATATAGTTTGGATTTTGACAAATGCATTATGTCAAGTATGCGCCCTTATGTATCATGCAGAATAGTTTCACTGCCCTAAAAATGCCCTGTGCTCCACCTGTTTATCCCTTCTTCCCTCCCTCTGCACCGTTGGCAACTACTGATATTTTTACTCTCTCTATAGTTTTACCTTTTCCAGAATGTCATATACTTGAACTCATACCATATATAGCCTTTTCAGATTGGCTTCTTTCACTTAGCAAAATGTATTTAAGGTTCTTCCATGTCTTTTCGTGACTTAATAGCTCATTTCTTTTTATCGCTGAATAATATAACATTTTATAGATGTACCAAAGTTTGTTTACTGAAGGACATTTTAGTTGCTTGCCATTTTTGGTAATTATGAATAAAGCTGTGATAAATGTAAATTTTCAACTCATTTGGGTAAACACTTAGGAGTAGGATTATTGGATCATGTGGTAAGAGTATGTTTAGCTTTGTAAGAAACTGCCAAACTGTCTTCCAAAGTATCATTTTGCTGTACCATTTTGCATTCCCACCAGCAATGAATGGAATTCCTGTTGCTCCACATCCTCGCCAGCATTTGGTGGTGTCAGTGTTTTGAATTTTGGGCATTCTAATAGGTGTGTAGGGGTATCTCATTGTCTATTGGATATTAATACGTTTACTTTGATTTTTGGTAATTTGATAAGTACAATGTTATCATGATTATTCTTTCTTTTTTTTTAATTATTCATGAGAATGAACCTTCTTTTGTATTATTTATGTACTATTTGTGTTTTTTGCTTTTGAATTTATATTTTCGCCTTATTCGATATTGTTTTTAGAAGTTTGTATATGTCTGCATGTATTTTTTTACCAAATTTTCTTAAATTGTGGCAAAATGCAAGTAACATAAAATTTACCATCTTAACTATTTTGAAGTATACAATTCAGTTATGTGTATTCTTAATATTATATCTTATTTTCTTTAATATTTTCCCCTAATACTGTTTTTTTCTTCAGATCAACTCTTCTTTTGACTTGATTTTCTTTTGGTTCAAGAGCCTTCTCTTCCAAGTTGAGATCTGGATATTGTTCCATTTTGATGAACTACTGAAATAAATGCAACATTTTTGTCCCGGGGTAATGTTTCTAAATAACTATGATGATCCAATCCCTCCTGATGCTGATGGGATATTTTATTTTCAAATAGCCCTTCTTAAGCCAGTGGTCACCTCAAGCTGAATTCCAGAAACAATTCAGATGTAACTTCATCATATCTGTACTAAATTGCTTGTTGGTGTAAAGTAAATCTGCAGGATAATCCTTCCAAAATGCCTTTATTCTGGACTTTTCTTTTCATGGACAAAAGGGGAGTTTGAAACTCAGCTATGATTGGTTGATAATTTAATTTTTAAGTTATCTGTTTTAATTTAAATTAATTCTTGTTGCAGTAAAGGGGTCTGCATTTTCACTGCTCTTTTGAAATTGAAAATAATTCACTTTGCCTAATTACTCCTTTTTCTGTGACTAATTCAAATCTATAAAATTATAGTAGCCAAATAGGAACCATACTAAAAAGTGATTTGGGCTTTTAACATCATTGTGCCTTTGGCAGGAGATGTTTAGCTGATGTTGTAAATGTGTGTTAGGTTAATGCAAGTTTCTGTTATTAATTTTCTGTTTTCTCTTTAGTGTTTGGAAACCCACAGAACCAAGCCTATTTCACTAGAGGTTTTGTGTGTGCATTGAAGTATATTTCTATAATAACAAATACTGAATAATTTTACTACAGCTTTTCCAAATCTGGTTCTAATTTGCCACTTGATTCTCTCAGCCTTCATCCTTCCCAACCTTGTGTCACTTTGTCCTCTCTGAGAAGTTTTCTTTGTTTCCAAATGAGGAATTCTCTGAGTGAAAATTATGTCATTTTTTCCCCCAAAGTTAATGATTCTTCTCTTTCCAAACAATTTTTTTTTTTTTTTCGTCTAAATTACAGTTGCCCTCCAGGCTGGCTGAGACAGAATATAGAAAGCCTTGTTCCAAACATCCAGGGAGTCCTGTGGAATAGTGAGCAGGTGCCTGTAGTCAAGGAGAAGCCCTGCTTTGGTGTGAATCAGGTTAGATCTAAACCATGACAAAGTGGAGAAGCACAAATATATGGCCACTCTTAAGTTTCCTGTCTTTCATATCTCTAATATTTCTGCTTTGAGGAGGTAATTTAACCACATCTTATTTCATAGATCCAAAGTATCTAAAAAGTTTCTCTAAATGTTATCTTTCCCCAGTAATTATAACTTATGTTTTTACATTGGAAACGCTTTTATATATTATGAAGCCATAGAGCTATTTCCTGCATCAGAGCAAACAATAGGTTAATTTCATTTAAAAATACAACAAACTGGACTTGCTAGTTCTGGGAGTCAGGAGCGCTCCCTTTTCGACCCTATCTTTTGTCATGGCTCTTTTTCCCACCCCTCCCCAGTCTGTCTCACCCCTATACCCAGCTCAGGTCATTGTGGAACAGTTAAACCTTATACCTGCCCGCACTCCTTCTCTGCCCTTTCTCAGAGGACCAGAGGAGTTATAAATCTAAAATGTCAAGTGTAGGCAGGGACTGCTAAGACACAGCAGTCCTGAGGCAGTGACAAGCCTCTTTTTTTGGCTTTGTTAGTTTCACTGTTGTCAGTTTAGTACCAGCATAGGATTCAGAGAAAACCATCAGTTGATGAAAGGGAGAAAAATGGCAATCAGTTACTTGTACATGCTTGGCAGCCACGAAGCACCTTCTTACCACCTGCATTCAGGCTCTGTTGGAAGGCAGCTTCAGAGATCAGGAAAGGTTAGAAAGCAAGAAGAATGGACTGTTTAAAAGGTTTCTATTGTGAGACATAAGGAGGAAAATTGAATATTTAGCCTGGACATGAGAACATGTAAAGGAATGGAAATTTGTTTTCTTTGAGTCTAAGAAGTGTTATTTTGGGAAATGTGTCTACCAGCTATTCCTCTTTCCATTGTGGTCCGGTCAGGAAGGACTGTGTGTAAGTTGCAGTGGGTAAGATGAAAGTTAAACAACCAATATTCAAGTGTTCTGAACACTGACTGGTAAACTGTAAAATGAAGATAATAGTGTTTAGTTATAGAATTCTTGTGAGAATTAAATGAGTAACTGTGTAAATTGCCTAGTACATTGTAGGTTAGCTCTATAGCGGTATTCACTATTAGTGGTAGTAGTATTGGGATAATAATCTTAGTGGAGATGTCAAGTCTAGAGTAGAGCATCCCAACCAGTGTGTCGCAAATGGGCTATAGTTAAGATATTGATCTGCTCAGCCCTTGGGGCTGCCGAAGCTCCAGCGGGTGTTGCTTCTGGCTTCAAGCAGCAACATCCAGTGTGACATACAAATATCCCTCTTTCTGTGTGCCCTGATATGAAAAAGTTTTGGCAGGTAGCAGGTAGGGAGGATCAAGTAGCCAGTCCAAATTTCAAGTACAGGAGAATTCTTTGGATGGATGGCAAAGAGAATCAAGAACCTGGAGCAGAGGCTTCGCAAGTGTGGGCTCTCCAGCTCCAGTAGGTGTCATGCTATGACATGCAGAGGAAGTCTTGCCAGCAGGATGCTTCAGTGTTTCCCTCTTCACATACAAGGACCCTGTGAGTCACTCTGCAAGGATTTGTGGAGAGCCCACAGTGAACCAGAAACGAGGCTGCCGCCCGAAGTCCTGTGTAGGCAACAAATGTTAAAGATAGTGATAAGTTCTGAAGTGAGTGACTCCAGGAGTGTGAGTGCTAGGAAGAGGTAGCACCCAGGGCTGCAGGGACTTAAAAGGGGACCCAGCCTTGCTGCAAAGTGGGTTCTAAGGACGATAGGAAGCCATTGAAGAGTTTTAATCAAGGAAGTGGTAAATTTAGGTTTGTCCTTTTTTTTAAGTCACCCTGACACAATATTACAAAATTAATAAGAAACAGGCAAGAGTTTGAGGACATGCATTAGGAGACTCTTACAGTAGTCAAGAGATGAGAGATACCTAGACTTTTTTTTATTGAAGTATAATTTACATACAATATTACATTAGTTTCAGGTATACAACAATAATGATTGATACTCATATACATTGCAAAATGATCACAATAAATCTAGTTAACATCCGTCACCACACATAATTACAAAGTTTTTTTCTTGTGAGAACTTTAAAAATTTACTCTTAGCAACTTTAAAATATGCAATATAGTAGTATTAACTATGGTCGCCATGCTGTAGATTACATTCCCAAAGCTTATTTATTTTATAACTGGAGATTGTACCTTTTGACTCCCTTTACCCATTTTGCCCACACCCAGTCTCCATCCTCTAGCAATCATCAATCTGTTCTCTGTATCTCTGAACTTGGGTTTGGTTTTTTTGTTTTGGGTTTTGTTTTTAGACTCCACATATGAGATTATACAGTATTTGTCTTTCTCTGTCTGACTTATTTCACTTAGTATAATGCCCTCAAGGTCTCTCGATGTTGTCACAAATGGCAAGATTTCATTTCTTGTCTATGGCTGAATAATATTCCATTGTAATATATATACCACACTTTCTTTATTCATTCATCCTTCAATAGACACTTAGGTTGTTTCCATATCTTGGCTATTGTAAATAATGCGGCAATGAACTTGTGAGTGCATATACTGTTTCGAGTTAGTATTTTCGTTATCTTTGGATAAATACCAAGAAGTGGAATTGCTAGGTCATATGGTAGTTCTATTATTGATTTTTGAGGGACCTCCAAACTATTTTCCATAGTGGCTACACCAATTCACATTCCTACCAACAGTGCACAAGGGTTCCTTTTCTCCACATCCTCGCCAACACTTGTTATTTCTTGTGTTTTTGATAATAACCATTCTAACAGGTATGAGGGGATATATCTTTGTGGTTTTGATTTGCATTTCTCTGATGATTAGGGATGTTGAAATCTTTTCATGTGTCTGTAGGCTATCAGTACGTCTTTTTTGGAAAAATGTCTATTTAGATCCCCTTCCCATTTTTAATCATATTGTTTAATTTTTTTGCTGTTGAATTATATGAGTTCTTTATATATTTTAGATATTAAGCCCTTATTAGATACATGATTCGCAGATTTTTTTCTCCCATTCAGTAGGTTGCCTTTTCATTTTGTTGATGGTTTCCTTTACTGTGCAGAAGTTTTTTAGTATAATGTATTCTCACTTGTTTATTTTTGTTTTTGTTACCTTTGTTTTTGGTGTCAAATTCAAAAAATCATTGCCAAGACTGATGTCAAGTATCATACTGCCTCTGTTTTAGGAGTTTAATGGTTTCAGGTCTTTAATCCATTTCGAGTTAATTTTTGTATGTGATGTAAGATAGTAATGTACCTAGACTTTTGAGGAAAAAGAGGGAATTAAGGAAGACCTCAGTGATTCTGGGTGGCTGGAGGTGCCATCCCCAGGATGGAGAATCCTGGAAATAGAATAGTTCTGGGCATGGGGGATTCAGTTGGGAACTTGTTCTATTTGTGACGTCTGTGCGATGTTCACTGAGAATGGCCAGTAAGGCCAGTGGATGAATAGATCTGAACACAGGAGAGATGTTTGAATAGTCAGAAAGAACCAACAGCAGTGGGGTTGGCTGCCTGCCTTCAACTGGGCTCCCTTCTAAGGGAAGCGAGTTTAAAAGTGGGTTTTGACCAATGAAATCCTAATTTTCAACCAGTTTGGCTAGCATGCTTCTCTTTTACACCCCAGTTTTAGAATTCTTAACTGTGCGTATTTCGAACTCTCTTCGTAAAAACCAACATAGTTCTCTACTTTGAAGAATTTGTCTCTTTTTTTTCTTGTCTACCCCATTCACTCTTTACCCATGTGTCCTTGCAGCAGGAAGAAGCTGTGCAACTCATAATGCAAAACTGTCCATTTTCTCAGATTTGTGACCAAGACAGAAATCTCTGACCTCAGCTGGGGATCTTGGTGCTGGCCAGAAGCCAACTTCATGTCTGAGTGCGCGAGCAGCAGTTTGCCATGGAGAGCTTGGGGCTGCAGACGGTGACCCTCAGTGATGGGACGATGGCCTATGTCCAGCAAGCTGTCAAAGGCGAGTATTTCCAGCGACCTCCAAATCCTGCCCTGTCCCCTAGACTCTGGAGAGGAGTGTCCCCTTCCATGAATATCACCCCCACCCTGCCCTCCCACACACTCGCCACTTCTTGCTTTGCAAGAGAATCTTAAGGTAATTGATGAAAAAGGAACTCTTTAAAATAAAATGCCCTATGGCCTTGCCACCTTGAACAAGCCTGATGCCATCTGATCTCGGAAGCTAAGCAGGGTCGGGCCTGGTTAGTACTTGGATGGGAGACCATGTAGGAAGACCAGGTGCTGTAGGCATTTAAAAATAAAAAATAAGGGATTGTAAGATGATAAGGTCCTTGCAATCTGTGAGGTCAACCAAGGGTTGCCTCACCTAAAAAAATAAAATAATCAAATAAAATAAAATGCCATCTAAGCAGGCTAGAAAATCAGACTAGCCCAGCTTTAGGAGCCAAGATCTCTAAGAGGCAGAATTTCTTACATGTGAGGAATTCCTTACATACTGAGTAGTTTATAAATATTTTTGGAATAGATGAATACAGTGCTGGCTATGACTTCCTGCTTTTCACATACTCCCAGTCCAGTTTCTTAATGCTTTCCAGAACAGTTCATCTTAATTCAAGCAACTTTAATCACTCAAACTATCTACTAAGCATCTACCATGTACGAGGTACTCTTCTCGGTTCAGAAAGGGACACCCAAGCATAGACCTCATGCCTTAGGCCTCACTAAGTTGGCCAGAAATAAAAATACATGGCATACAGTTAAATTTGAATTGCAGATAAACAATAATTTTGTAGTAGAAGTATATCCCAAATATACTTCATGGGATAGACATGTGTAAACATGAGAATAAATGCTAAAAATACTGAAATAATAACACTAAGTACTAAAAAAATACATTGTATATCTGAAATTTGATTCTCAAGGAACTTAAAATTGAAGTGGGTATGGCATTAGAACAGAATGTTGTTGAAGGGCAAGGCCTTTGGGTCAGGAACACTTAACCTTCACCACCGGCTCCTTTCTCTCCAGCATTCTCAGGACTGCCAGATGATATGGGTGTCTTCCTTGTACAGCACTGGGTAAACACTGCCTCATTCCTACTTATTTTGCCTTTTCTGGACTCTGTGAGCACTGCTCATGACTGCATTACCATTGCAATATTGCCCTCCCTCATTTCAGCACATTGTCAAAATGTATTTCAGTTCCCAAGTTTACAGATAATTTGTTTGTTGATTTCATTAAATTGTTTCCTGATGATGACAAAGAAGCCCCTTAATCTCATCAGTGTGGGGGTTGCCATCTGGAAAGGTTTCTTGTCAAAAACTATGATGTGTGGGTCTGGCTGGCTTAGTTTTCTTGAATGAAACCTCTAGAATACTTTTGAAGCCCCAAACCCTCTGTCTGCACACTTCCTATCACAGGCCTTGCCCCTCTGCTACAGTCTCAGTGGGATGTAAGAATTTAGGAACTATATAGATAGGGTTGTGTTTATTCCATGGACCCAGTTATTTCTCATGCTTCAGTCTTCTGCTATGAATTAATGGTTGAATGAGTAAGTAAAAGGCAAGTGGCCACACTTGGCCTGAGAAAGTCACATTCTTTTCTTATGTCTGGATCTCTTTGCCTCCCGCACCTCCTTGTTTATATCTTACTTTCATCACTCTTCCTGGCTCCATTCTCTGCCTCTTCCA
Organism: Pteropus alecto; assembly: GCF_000325575.1. Taxonomy (NCBI): domain Eukaryota; kingdom Metazoa; phylum Chordata; class Mammalia; order Chiroptera; family Pteropodidae; genus Pteropus; species Pteropus alecto. The sequence goes on along the minus strand of NW_006432451.1, from coordinate 2,682,016 downwards.
TGGTGCTGCAGATTTCACACAACAGGGTAGAGCTGATGCAGAACTGCACTGTCCCGAAGGGCTTTCTCTCTGATGAGCTCCTCTGGGCATTTCATCTCTGTCAGCAGGCAGCTCTGTCCGGGCCCAGCTGAGCCAGCCAGCAGGAAGCCCTAAAATTTTATGAGATTTGTCTATAATTAGGGTGAGCATAAAACATGTCATTCAAACCTGACACTTTTGAAAGTGGAAGAGTGTGCTATGAGTGAATGCACTGGGATAGTTCCAGACAAACAGGAACGTATGGTCGCCTCTCTGTAATGGGATATGAGGGCCATGTCAGTCAGCTCTTCTCCCCTCCCACCCCATCCCGCTCTTTGTAGTCTCTGGTTGTTACAGGAAATTCTAGTCTAAAATTTTTCCTTAGCCAATATTACACATTTCAAAATATATTTTAAATTAACATGTAAATTATATAGGTTAAATATATATTTATATTTGTAAAATATATGTAGTGTGCTCAGTATGGATTTACTGTAAGATCAAGGATTGTATTGGAAATACAGAGGTGTAAATAAAAGTTCATGATGGTTCTACACTAAAAAAAAATTTTTTCTCAAATAACTCTTCTCAGCATTTTGTTTTCTGCCTTAAAGCAACATCTACTCTGCTAACAGGGGCTTTCCTGATGCTTTCAGAACTCCCAAGTAACTGGTGCCCCTACCAGGACAGATAAGGCGTTAAAATGCAGAGTCGCCTGCTACTCACTGGGTAGGAAAGAAAAGAGGGGGTCTCTCTCCCCTCATTTCAACTGCCTTTCTTTCCTACTTCTTACTTTTGTCTCCTTCTTACCTGCCTTCAACTGGGTTGTAGAACTGTTAATTACCGACCCAAGAAGACTCAGTTTGGGGACAAGTTTGGGAATTCCTCTGAGGGAGAGACATCAACAGAGTTGGGCCGGAAGTAACTGCCTGGTCCTTTACCCACATCATAAGAGCTCAAATTCCTAAACCTGAAACTTGAAAAGAATGAACAAAATATTGTTATTAACTCTTCAATCTCCCTTTCCTTCTTTCCTTTCTCACTTTCTTTCCGCATTCACTCTTCTCAAACTCACGGGACACAGGGAGGGACCTATCTAATTCTAAGTCTAAATTTAAGAACCTTTTGCTCTTAGAAGGGCTTTCCAGTAAAGATGAGATAAAGGAAGGATAATATCTTAAGTCTGGAGTCTTGTTAATTTTTATGGTGCTTGTTTTATTGCCTTAGGTGAGTCAGTTTTTTATTGGAAAACTGAAATAAAAATGTCAGTGATCAATGGAGGAAACATTACTCATCAGTAGCAGTGGAACAAGACCCAGATGGACGCATAATACCGTAGTAGTCACATTCACCTTGTTCCCTAATGCTTTACTTTCTGTTTCTTCTAATATGCAAATTAGGCATATAAGAAAAGCTAAAGTTTATTGAGGGCTGATCACATACCGGGCACTGTTTTGAGTGTTTTATATTCATTAACTCATTTAACCCCTATAGCAACCCACTGAAGAAGTCACAATTTTTTATTTTTTACGCCTACAGCACCTGGTCTTCCTTGGTGGTCTCCCATCCAAGCCCAACCCTGCTTAGCTTCCGAGATCAGACGTGAAGACACAATTTTTAATCCTCATTTTAAGAAGAGGAAGCTAAGGCACGACAAGGTTAAATAAGCTCTCCAATATCACACAGCCAGTAAGAGGTAGAGCTGAAATTCAAACCGAGGGGCCTGGACTGGTTCCAGAGCTTCTGTCCACTAAGCTTTACTGCCTCATCAGAGGGTCTAGGTCTTGACATACTGCCAAGTCAGAGATAAGGGAATGTATTTTGATTTTTGAATTTTGACCCATTGGGGCCTTTTCAGGTTTCAGGGCATCCTTTGTTCTCCATTTAGTTCAGTCTCAGCAACTTACTGTTAGGTTGGACGTCCCCCTTTTGCTGGGCATGAGTAGAATAATAAACGAAGTTGCTCCTCCTGTAAGTAACAGGAAGGGAATCTGTTGGGAGCTGTAGGGTTCCTCATGACAGGATGTCTTTACCCCCTGTACCTCTGAAGCACAGGCCTCAGGAGGCACAGAGTGAGGTAATATGGAGAATGCCACCTGTATTTAAGCACGCAGACATGATACCTGTGTCTCAGATGGGCCGCTGCTAAAAACAGGCAGGTGTTTTTAGTCCGTTGTGGGCCTGGCCCACTTTTCTTTATTTTCACCTCCATAGGAGAGAAGCTGCTTGAAGGGCAAGTAATCCAGCTTGAGGATGGGACCACCGCATACATTCACCAAGTGACAGTGCAGAAAGGTGAGAGCACTCCGAGACACCCCTGCTTCATGGAGGGAGGCCAGGCATTCCCCACTGAGGGACCCCGCCCTGGCACCAAGCTCCAGAGAAAGGCAGGCATTGCTCTCATTACAGAACCACTTTCCTTTGAGGACGGACAGCCTGTGCAGCTAGAAGATGGCAGCATGGCCTACATACATCGCACACCCAAAGGTGGGGTCATAGTCATCATAACTGGCAAGAAGGAAGGGAGACAGAACAAGCAGAGGTTGGGGCACAGAATAATGTACCCTGGGAGTTGGGGTGTAGACGTGGGAGCTGTGGTCCCCAACCTCACCTAGGTTAGCAGTCTCGCCTACCTTCCCTGATGTGTACCACTGGAGCAGCTATTTGTGCCCCCAGGAGGCTGGGCCTTGGGAGTCAATAGCATGGGCCTTGATTGCAGCTTTGGTACCAGCACAATCACAAAGTCTTAGGGCCTTAAATAGGATCTGAGGATGTCATCCAAGATGAGGAGTAAAAAATTTACTAACACTTAAGAACAAAGCACCTACTAAAGAATAACTGTTCCTTTAACAAGTAGTATCTTAAGCAACTACTCGTGTGTGCCAGGCATATGTGTGCTCGGTGTGGCATCTACAAGAGAACAAAGTCAGATACAGTCTCTGTTCTCCTAGAATCTAGAGGGAGAAATACAAGTGAAGCGAATCATCACTGATGAACTGACCATTACAAACAGGGATAAAGCTCAGGGAGGGCATCTCTAAGGAAGTACCCGTGAGTTGAAAGCTGAAGAATGAAGTGGACTTAGCTAGAAGAAGGGTGGCAGGGAGCATTCAGTACCACAGACAGAAGGAACAGCATGTATGTGCCCAGAGACAGGGGAGAAAGGATGGCAAGTTCTGGAACTGCTAGGGGCTAGGGTACTGGGAATGAGGGCAGAATAGGTAAGATGAAGCCAGGTAGAGGTAGGGGCCAGAGTGCTTGGGGTGTGAATGTTAGATCTTTATTCCGAGACCAATGGGAAGCAGTTGAACTGTTTCAGTCCTCAGGTAACATGATCACAGTTGTGTCCTGCAGAGATCCCTCTGGATCTTGTGCTGCCTAGAGGGTGGTAGAAGGGATAAGGGAACACCAGTTAGGAGGTTCTTGTGCTCATCTAAGCCAAGATAATGATGGTCCACTCAGATCCTCAAGGAGCTTTTGAGTTCCCAGTCGGTGCTCCAGAGGAGACCTTATCCTTTGGAGAGGTGGCCCCAGAAGGAATGCTAGCCAGAGTGAATCACCATGGTGAGGGACCAGGAGAAACCTGATGCTGAAACCCTCAGTATATGTACCTCTTCTTACTTTAAAGCCAGGGTCCAACCCTATCTCTTGCCCTTGTGTCACATTTGGACTAACTGCGTGTTCCCGCAGAGGGCTATGACCCTAGCGCCCTGGAAGCCGTCCAGCTGGAAGATGGCTCCACTGCCTACATTCATCACCCCGTGGCTGTGCCGTCGGACAGCACCATTCTGGCTGTGCAGACAGAGGTGGGCTTGGAGGATCTAGCCACAGAAGATGAGGGCTTCAGCACAGACACAGTGGTGGCCCTGGAACAGTATGCCAGCAAGGTGAGCTCACAGAGCCTTATGGTGCCTGTCAGCTGTCTTGGCCCTGCCAAAACTACCACCTCTATAGAGGACAAGACTGTCCTGCACTTGGGCATGGCCTGAGCTACTTCCTTTGCCCATATACCCTGGCTTCCCAGTCATCATCATCCAGGGCGTGCATTGTAGCCTGGCTGGAGCGTTGACAGCTCTTTACACTCACCCTTGTTTATACTGTCTCTGCAAGGGGAAGGCAGCTGTAAGAAACAGTGACATTCATACAGTGGGATTTTGGAAATTTAGGCCTAGCTTCACTTTGGCTGTTGTAATAATCCTCTGTACTCTGAGAAAGCCCTTGCCAGTGACTTTTATTAGTTTTCCAGTTCTCTAAGGTCAGATATTTTTGTACTTTTTTCTTCTCTGCAACTCATTTAATTATTTGAGGGAAATAACCTCAGTAGGCAGTGATGAGGGCAGATGGCAACAGAGCAGCTTGGATTCTTGGAACACAAGGCCTGCACAGTAGCTCAGCTACAAAGGAAAAGGATCCCAGTTCTCCAAATGTCAGTCAGTCCATGTTCTCTCTCTGCTGGAACCGTGGTCTTAGCCACATGGGAAATGGTTATGGAGATCTGTGAGCTTTCCAAACTGGCGTGCTCTCTCTCAGGATGAACTACAGAGTCTCTCAGTTTTACCTAAAGATTGGGAGGAATTGTTTATATTTATTTTTTGAGGTTGAACATTTTTGCCTATTGATCTTCATACTTATATTTCTTTTCTCTTCTTAATCATTTTTAAAATTACAGTTAGTGTATAATATATTAGTTTCAGGTATACAATATGGTAATTAAACATTCATATAACTTAGGAAGTGATCACCCCAACAAAGCTAGTACCCATCTGACACCATACATAGTTATTACAGTATTATTGACTATATTCCATATGCTATATTTTACATTCCTATGACAGTTTTGTAACTACTAATTTGTACTTCTTAATCCCTTCCCCTTTTTCATCGCCCCCAACCCCCCTTTCACCTGGCAACCATCAGAATGTTCTTTGTATCTATGAGTTTGTTTCTATTTTATTTTGTTTATTTTGTTCTTTAGATTGTACATGTAAGTGAAATCATATGGCATTTGTCTTTGTCTGACTTAGCACAATACCCTCTAGGGGAGTCCACTCAGCACAATACCCTCTCAGGGAGTTGTTTTTCTAATAAAACTAGTGTGGCTATATCATAGAGAAGAAGAGGAAATCCTTATGTCTTTTCAAAATGAAGCACAAAACTTTACCACAGGCCACTATGGGCTATGCCCATTCCCATTCCCTGAGGTGTATTTTAAAAGGCAAATTGGAGACTCGATGCTATTGGAAAAGACAACTGGGCTTTAAATCATGAGCCCTGAGATCTGTGCTGGCTCTGCCTCTATCTAGTCTAACCTGGGGTAGCCATTCCTCTCCCAGGCATCAGTGAGATGGGACCCGATGATCTCAGAGGTAACTTCCAACCTGGAAGTTCTAGTGCTACTGAGATATGAGAATGAAATCCAAACTCCTGAGTAGGTTAACTCGCTGAGCAGGCCTATCCACCTGTGACCCTCCCCCGCCAACCACCAGCTACTTAAGCGTCCATGAAACTTTGTCAAGCTGCTTGACCCCCTGACCTGGAACTGACTAGGCAGAACTTTCCATGAATTTGGCTTCACACCTTGGTCCCCTACCCCACTGTGACTTCCGGAGTTCTGTTTCAGGAGCTTCTAGGAAGTCCAAAATGTTCCAGAAACAAAGACTAAGGGACAGTCTCAGCACAATCTCAGGAAAGAATAAAAACAGTAAGGGCTCCCTGAAGCCAGAAGCTGGCGTGAAATGGGTGGCTCTAGCAGTGTTCCCGGGAGAGATGAAAGGGAAAGACTTGTCAGTTGGTTGGGCACTGTAATTAGAGCTGAGACTTCTGGTGGGGACCTGCAGGCCCCTGCCCTGAGCGCTTTTGCAGTTTGCTGGTTGTGGCCACCTCACACTGGTGAGCTCTAGGTGAGCTTATCCCTACACCAAGCCCCCTTGTCAATGCCCCTTCTGAACAGGTTTCTCACAGAGAGGACGAGATCCACTCCCATCAGAGGAGAGAGGTGTCCAGAGTTGCGGCCTCCTAGGAGTGTGTGGTCATAAGTGGGGTTGCTGGCTCCAAGCCTAGCTCAGGTGTGGCCATTTAGACCACCCCCTCCCCTAGCTGCTTAGGAGATGCCCTTTCTTCTATAGCTGTCACAACCCCATGACATTTAGTCCTCCCTCTATCCATTAGAGATTGGTGGTAACTTCACATGCCAACCCTATTTCTTTCTGCAATGTGCCCATTGTCTGTTCCCTGTGTCTGGATCTGTCACCCCAGGTTGCCCTTCTCCTCCTGGCAGTTTAACCATGCTTATTGGGTCTGAAGCTGCCCTGGGTAGGCCCTGTGTCCCACCTCTTCCCTCCCTTCACTGGGGAGAATACACATAGAGACCTCAAGATTTTTTCCTCAGGTTCTGCACGACAGCCAGGCTTCCCATAATGGCAAAGGGCAGCAGGTTGGGGACAGAGCATTCCGCTGCGGCTACAAGGGCTGTGGGCGTCTATATACCACTGCTCATCACTTAAAGGTAAGGTTGCCACAGACAGCTTTCAGCCTTTCCATCTTCCTCACCAGCCTGTAATTGTACCTGCCCACTTTTACTGGGGGTCCCTGTCCTCAAGTTGCTCATTGCCTACTGGAGGAAGAGATGAGTATACAGAAATATCAGCACAGGGGGCTGTGACACACATGAAGAGTGCAGAAAAGAAGAGAGCCAGGGAAGGCTCCCTGGAGAAGGTGGCCTCTCAGCTGAAAAAGAAGCAAAATGAAGGAGGTGGCCAATACTGATACTCTGGGCCCTAAACAGAATTGAAGAGCCCATTCATGTCTTTATTCTTCTGAATTACATGATTGCTTGTCCTCACAGGTACATGAAAGAGCTCATACGGGTGACCGTCCATACAGGTGTGATTTCTCCAGCTGTGGGAAGGCATTTGCCACAGGTAATCTACCTGGATGGAGACTGAAGGTGAAATGCTTCCAGTTGATGGCAGAGGTTCTAGATTAGCCTTGGGAACTCCATCTAGGGAACCCAACACCAGGCTGCCCTCCTGGAGAAACTACTATCAGACTGCTCTGACTTGCAGGGCGCTGTCTCTGGAGGAAGCCCCGTTACAGAGGCAAGTGGCAGCATGGTCTAGGCCAGCAGAAGGAGCCGGGGGGATGAGGGGGTGGAGGAAGGTTGGCAGAGAGACCCTCCCTTTTGTGTCAGCTCTGACACCAAACAGCTAGGGGTGTTGGATAGGCCATTGCATCTCTGGGCTTCACTTTCCCTCTGAACCGAAGACCTTTAGCCATGAGTTCTCTAGGTTCCCTCTCACACTCTTGTTCCAGAATGGCACCAGCTGCCCCTGGAGAGGGAAGGAGGGCAGAATAGGCTTTCCATCCCCTCTCAACTGGCCAGGTAGGGATGGGATAGAGGCAAATACAGGCTTCTTGTGCCAAAGGAGATCGAGCCTCACAGAACACACCTTAAAATGGAGAGCTTCTGAATTAGGAAGATGAGATGGTAGAGGATGAGGCCCCACTGAGTGCTGCCCTCTCACACACGTACAGGATATGGGCTGAAGAGTCATGTGCGTACCCACACTGGTGAGAAGCCATACAAGTGCCCAGAGGAGCTGTGCAGCAAGGCCTTCAAGACCTCAGGAGACCTGCAGAAACATGTCCGGACTCACACTGGTTGGTTGGGCCCTGCCCTCCCTGCCCTGTTCATACTTGAATCTGGAGCCTCCTGCTGTCCTTGCTTCTTGCTCCGCATGACCCCACTTCCTGAGCCACATCCCATCTCCACAGGTGAACGTCCATTCCGGTGCCCTTTTGAGGGCTGTGGCCGCTCCTTCACCACATCTAATATCCGCAAGGTACATGTGCGCACCCACACAGGCGAGCGGCCCTACACCTGCCCTGAGCCCCACTGTGGCCGCGGCTTCACCAGTGCCACCAACTATAAGAATCACGTCCGCATCCACACAGGTGGGCCAGCTGGCATGCAAAGACCACCCCCTCTGAAGACCCAGCCCCCTCTACTGTAGGCTTCTGACCTGAGACACGTTCTCTACTCCTAGCCCAGAGCTCTTCTCTGCTGACTGTTCCAGGCTGGTCCATGGGCAGGGCTAGGGGGCTTCTGTGGTTACAGCCATGTCCTCAGAACCATTGTTTCACTTGCAATGCCCAGTTCCTCCATTTCCAGTTAGCTTCTCTCTGACAGATGCTGCCAGCTCTCTTAGGTCCCTGCCACCTCTCTACATCCACTCTGAATTCTTCAGCTGAGCTCCCAGGAAAAGGCCAGGGTCAGGCATGATATGGGGAAAAAAGCAGAGTGAAATATCACCTTTGGCTCTTAGCTTCATCCACTGTCCTATCCGTATGACTCCTGGGTATCCTCACCCTCCCGAGTTTTAGGTCCCTCGTCCAGCCTTCTGTGTCATCTCTCAGCCGCGTGTGTCCCCTCGCTCTCCCATGGTGCCTAACATGTCATTCATCCCTCTCTATCTCCTACCTCTTCTGTTCAAGACCCTTGAAACTTATAAGCCCCCAGCACTGCCCCCGAGTCCCTTCACTAGCTCCAGCTTTGCCCTGTCCCTCCATTTTCTCTCTACTTTGTTTCTGGGCTCAATGGGCCCAAACTCACATCCCCTGTGTTCTACTGGCCATCTTCCCCAAGTCTGTCCATTCAGAGTTCCAGATCTTAGTCCCTTCCCCGCCCCCCACTCTCCCTTCACCAGCTGTGCCCTCCACCCCTGTCCCCTTAGTTTCCCCCTTGCCAGCCCCAGTTCCTACCCCCCTCACAGCCCAGTGTCCCCAGGGGAGAAGCCATACGTTTGCACGGTGCCAGGCTGTGGAAAGCGCTTCACCGAGTACTCAAGCCTGTATAAGCACCATGTGGTGCACACACACTGCAAGCCCTACACCTGCAGTACCTGCGGCAAGACCTACCGGCAGACCTCCACCCTGGCCATGCACAAGCGCAGCGCCCACGGCGAGCTGGAGGCCACCGAGGAGAGCGAGCAGGCCCTTTATGAGCAACAGCAGCTCGAGGGTGAGGGGCATGGGCAGGAGGTGAGAGGGGACAAGCCAGGCCGCCCTGTGGCCGTCCAGTGGCAGGTGTCAGCCTGGGCTCTCCTCTCCCAGCCGCCTCTGCAGCTGAGGAGAGCCCACCACCCAAACAACCCCGGATTGCTTACCTTTCGGACGTGAAAGAAGAGGGTGATGACATCCCAGCCCAAGTGGCCATGGTGACCGAGGAAGACGGGGCCCCCCAGGTGGCTCTGATCACGCAGGATGGTGCCCAGCAGGTACAAACTCTGGTGGTAGGGATGGGGTGGGCTACTCTGGCCACTGGGCCACTCTCCCACTCTCTTGGGAGCCCCAAAGTTCTGACAGCCCCACCTCCACCCAAGATTCTCTTTTTGGCCTTATAGATCTCAGAGAGCTGAGGCTGAGGGTACTAAATCTTGTAATACAGCCCCTCCTTCTCCTCTTGCTTCCAACTCAGTCTCTGGGACTTCTGGAGCACAGTTAGTAGTTTTCCTCTTTACTTAACGGCTGACAGTTCCTGATCATTTGAATAAGACACTTGAATGTCCTCAAGAAAAACATATTGGTATGGGTGCCAGAGCATGGTGTAGGCTCTGAAAGCCCGGGGTTTCTAGCCAGCAGTATAACCTGACCCTTGTTAACACCCTCACTGTCAAGTGTACCTATGTCTTTTGAAGTTGACATGAGGATGTGGTTAGGTGGGGACCCTGAATTGCGTGGAACAGAGCCATGAGGCAAAGTAGTGGTAAATAAAAGTGGTCAGCAGAATTTTTCTAATGTGGCCTCTCTTTGCAACCTAAGACCTGTTTTACTTGCTTATCCCTGACCACCCCCTCCATCCCTGTAACATGGAGCCAATCTTCTAGCTTACCAATAAGCTAACCTGTCTAGGAGAGCAGATATAGTCACCTAGGGGCTTTCAGACACCCTCCACTTCACTCCCAGCTCACCTTCTTCCTTCCTGTCAGCAGGTCAGCCTGTCCCCGGAAGACCTGCAGGCCCTGGGGAGTGCCATCAGTATGGTGACCCAGCATGGCAACACCACTCTCACCATCCCCACTCATGATGATGACCTTGCCACGTCTGGCACACATACAGTCACCATGGTCAGCGCCGATGGCACCCAGACGCAGCCCGTATGATCAGGCAGTCTGCTTGGGGTTGCTTGTTCTCTTGTCCTTCTTTCTCGAGGGGTAGACATTAACGTGCAGGCTAAACTAGTCAAGCTTTCTTATAAGGACTAAGATTCCCCTACAAAAAAGGGTCTTCCTTTCAGCTCCTCTGGGCCATCAGCCACTCTCCTGTTGAAAGACATTTCACTGGAGGTCAAGAGACAGTTTCTAAATCTTGAACTACTCCTTACTTGCTTTGCTACCACAGGCAAGTCACTTTTCGTGGACTTCATTCAGTCCATTTTCAAATGAAGGGATTAAATGATCTCTGGGGCCTTTTACAGCTCTGTCCTGTAATTGAAAATCCCTAAATTAAGTTGGCTGTAAGAAAAACACAGCCTCACTTACCTCTGAGCCTCAAGCTAATTAATCTGACCCAAAATGGTTTTATCATTCACTTCTGGGCTGTTTCTAACCTCTTTGCTTGGAGAGATTTTTGTTTGGATTGGGGGGAGGGGAAATAATGTTAGTGAGTTGGAAAACCTCATTGTGTCTATTTCAGGTCACAATCATTACTTCTGGGGCTGTGGTGGCTGACGACTCAAGTGTAGCATCCCTTCATCAACAGGTGGCACTGTTGGCCACAGCCAACGGAACGCACATTGCTGTACAGGTGGGTAGAGGTCTGGGAGGGTCCCAGGGCCACAGAAAATAACCAGGAGGGGAGGGAAATGAAGTAGAGATCTTGAAGAGAAGGGTATCTGGTTCAAAAAGAGCTCATTTCAGAGGACAAATCCTTTCTCTCTAAATCCACATACTTGTCTCAGGTTCTTTCTTGACTGAAGCAGAGTGGTGAAGCCCCTTCTAGCCTTCAGAATAATTTTGATGGCAATCTAAGCCCTCCATCTCATCATATCTCCATTTCTTCATCAGGAAAATAAGGAGACTAAAGTAGATGATTACTAAGGTCCTCTCCAACCAGTCATTCCCTTCGGTGAAGTCATTCCTTTCTCTGACCCTGAATCATCTGTGGCTCCCATACCTAGCCAATAGGACTCTATTAGGGAACTTTCTATTTATTGGGGCCCAGTGTGTGGCTCTGGGTGGATGGAGAGGATTCAAAAAAGCAGGCTACAAACTACTACCCCCAGAATCAAGGAGAAGGGGTCTCACTCTTCTTTCTCCATCCCCTTCTTCACAGCTGGAGGAACAGCAGACCTTAGAGGAAGCCATCAACGTGGCCACTGCTGCCATGCAGCAAGGGACTGTGACCTTGGAGACCACAGAGTCAGAGAGCCACTGCTGAGCCCGGGAGGGCGGGATCCCATACATGTTGGAGGAGGTGCCATGCTGCACAGTCATCCTTGCCTTCAAGGGCCCAAGCTGTAGCTGCCATGTGGAAGGTGGCCAGATAGGTCTCCAGAGCAAGAAGGCAGCAAGAAAATGGCCTAACTGAAGAGGACTGGGGCCCTGCTCAAGAGGAGGGCTAGACAGCTGGAATTGGGAGTGTGTCAACCTCAGGAGCTAAGGAGAATGAGTTTGATCACCAGGCTCCACTTGGGCATCCTCCCCTCAAAATCAGCAGGGCGCTCACTCTCCTCCCTGCAGAGAATACGCTTCCTGCCCTCAGTCCATTCCCCTTCTCAGGTGGTAATTGAGGTTCTAAGGGGACTGGTCCTCCACTCTGACTGGCCACTGCCCACCAGGGGAGAAGGCAGACAGGTCTTCAGCCCAGTAGGGGCAGAGCAGGCCCAGCTCTGCCCCTCCCAGCAATAACCACCTCCCCAAAGGCCAGCTGTGATGCCTGGCCACTTGGCAGCAGGGACTTCCTGCTACCAGAATTGCTCAGGGGACTGTGGCTGGAGAAAAGGTGCCCAGCCCCCCCCCCACCCCCAGCTGCCCCCAACTCCTCTGGCAGAGAGGCAGGGAGCAGCCTTGTACATACTGGGGATTGGGTGTTTGGTTTTTTTTTAAATTGCATTTTGATAATTTTTTTCCTGCTCTGGGCAGTGGTGGAAAACGGGTGAATGAGTATTTAATAAAAGTTCCAAGTTTCCACCTGGGTCCCTCCCCTCATCCTTTCATTTTGGGCCCTAGTGGCAGGGCTGGTCAAACCAGGCTCTTAGCTCTGTATCCACTGAGCCTCAGTGCTGGGCTGGTGAGACTGCCCTCCCAGGGGCACAGGTGAGAGGAAGCCCAGGTATAAGGTAAGCTTTGAGGAGCTGCTAGTGGCTTCCTGCCCACAGCTAAGCAGGTGGGCTCCAAGGTGACCAAACAGGACCAGTGTGACCACTGCTTCCAGGCTCTGGTTAGATCTCAGGCATCAGGATGGTTAGGCTGAAGGAACTCTTTTTGTATCTTATGTTACATAGTTAAAGTTCCTTCAGACCCAGCCAGTCCCCGCATATACCCTGCACACAGTTACTCCAAGTGGACAAAGTCCCACGTCAGAGTAGGGCAGGTTGTACCTTTGCCCAAGTTACTGAGGGTCTCTGATGGCTCTGTTGCTCTGGTGCTGAAGTACTGGCTCTGGTACCCAGCTCTAGGGCTGCCCACCTAGGTGTCTGGAACCATGCTATGGAATTCCAAAGCCACAGTCAGACCCTACGGAAAAGTGCATGGTAGGACTAGACCAACCCCAGAGGGAGGGAAGGGGTGTCGGGGGAGGGACTTGATGAAAAGGATCTTTGGGTTTGACCCCTCCTGCCTGGGAACATTGCAGAGATTGAAGGGGCCTCTTTTCCTCTCCACTGTGGTGGATGTGCCCTAAGCCCCTTCTTGCCACCCAGGAATGGAACCCTCTCCCACGGCCAAGGCATCCTCTCCTGGGAGCCCTAGCAAGCTCTGGTTTACTCTTGCCACCAGCTCCTTGGAAGCAGAGGGGGCTGGGGCATGCCCCAAGGAAGGGGGTGTCTCAGTTGCCTACCTTTAATATCCATGACCCCTGTTCCTGGGCGGGGGTGCGTCCCAGTGCTGATGGGCATTTGACCTAAAGAAATGGAAGCACCGATATGGAGGCCCCTGAATCCCAAGCTTCCTGCTGCCCCACCACAAGGCTCACCCCTGCGTGCTTCACAAACAGTCTCCAGGTCTTCAAGGCCAGAGTGGGCGATGCTCTGAGGGCCTTTTAGAGCCAAAGCCCAGAGGGTGGAGAGGCAGCAAATCACATGCCAAGTCCGCCTGACCTGGAGAGGTGCCCTGGCCCAGTTCCTCCTCCAGCTTTGTGTTGCTGCTTTTGTTCTCTGCTTGGGAGGAGCCCCACCACCACAGTAATGTTAAATGGCACTAAAAGAAATGCTTTGTCCAGTGCCTACTCTGTGCTTTACATCCATTCTCAGACCTTACAGCTCTACGAGGTGGGTATTTTTCCTACTTTACCAGTGAAAAAACTGCCCAAGGAGGTTGAGTAACTTACCTAGGGCCTCCCACCTGGTAAGCGTGAAATTGAGACAGCAATCCCCTCCCACCCCAACCTAACTCCAAAGTCAGGGTAGCTCGCTTTTTCCCTCAGCATGCTGCCTCTGGCAGCCCAGGAGGCCAGACAGAACACAGCTGGGGCTCTAGCTCTCTGGGGCTTGGTTCCCCAGCTGCCTTGCTGGGAGAAGGGCCACCGAGCCCTGCAAGAGCAACAGGCCAGTTCCCGCCAGCCAGGGCAGCCCTCACGAGCAGGCAGGTGGAGCTCTTGCTCCGCGCCTTGGCTCCTCTGCGGTCTGTAGCCGTTTGCATTTCCTGAAACCGGATCTGGGTGTCAGCCGCCCCTGGGCCGGGCGGGCGCCTCAGCCATGGCCCTGCGCAAGGAGCTGCTTAAGTCCATCTGGTATGCTTTCACCGCGCTGGACGTGGAGAAGAGCGGCAAGGTCTCCAAGTCCCAGCTCAAGGTGAGGGGCACCCGGGGCCCAGGGGAGGCTGGCAGACACATTTCATCAGCCCCTACCGCCTGGGAGCCAGACATGAACACTGCTGCTCCTGAGGCACCCAGCCATTCAGAGGCCCAGGCCTGGGGTGGGGGCTGGTACTGGGGCAACGTGGCCTAGTGGAGGCTGCTGCCCACCGTCCAGAGACCAGGGAGATACGTGCAGAGACTTTACCCAGAACCCTGCTCTTCAACTGTCGGGAGGGTGGAGGTGGCATCATGGGGTTCTGAGGGACATGGGCCAGGCAACATCCCAGACTCCATGTGATGAGCACACATCTCTCCAGAGTCAAGCTTGGGCACGTACCCCGCTCCTTCCTGCCTCTTCTGGCTTTGAAGAAAGACAGTTAGTTAGTATTTGTCAGTCACTTCCTCCCGGAGCTGAGAGAGGCTTCAAGAGCCTCTCCCAGTCCAAACCAGGCTGGCTTGGCCACTCCTGGCAGAACAGCACCTTTGAGCCCCGCTTCCCAAGTGGGACAGAGCTGGGAAGGGGCAAGGACTAAGGACCCCTTTATACTGCTGCCCAGCTTTCCCTTCCCCTCTCCCCACATAACCAGGTTGGGAAATTGTTATCTTAGGCCTTGAGACCTCAGGTAGGGAGGGGTGGAAACTGAGCCTAGGAAGAACCCCCATCAGTGATTGCCTAAAGTTCGTTACTTGACCCTGGAGAATTCCTGGTAAGCCAAAAAGTTTCTTTCCTTCCTTTCTCCAGTCCTGGGTTAGTGCTGCCTTCTCCACCCTAGTTAGTGGGGAAAGAAGCAAGGCCCTAAGCCATTGGAACCAGGGAACACTGAGAGACAGGAGCAAGGTAGACCTCAGCTCTCTAGGACCTGCCTTAGGGGTTTATTCTTTTGCTCTACAAATATTTATTAAGCACCTACTACATGACTCGCTCGAGGCTAAGGCCCTAGATTCCTGGTGTCTCGACCAGGGCACCCCCAAAGGAGGGGTACAGTCTCAAGGAAACCTCCATTCTTAATGACCAAAGTAGGAGGTGCTTGAAAACCTGAGAGAGATGAATGGAATAGGATAGATGTTATCCCCCATCCCCATTACAATGCCATGCTTTGCTGAACTTGAAGGCAGTGAAAATGAGTGTTCCAAACTGGTCCTATCCCATAATCGTTGCTTTAGCCAGACTTATGAGCTATGATTTTTGACTTCCCCAGGGAACAGAGTCCATTACCATCTTTGATCATCTGGGAAAGCATCCCAACAGGCAGATTCTTCTTATATTCTACTTAAATCCTTTTATTGCAGATCATGTCATCTAGTGGGGTCTTCAGTATAGACAGAAGAAAAGCAGATGGTCCAAAACCCATCCCTGCAGAAACTCCATGCCCTACATCCACCACCCACTCTGACCCTTTACTATCTCACAGGAGCCATCCCAATCCCCATAATTTGTTGTCTCCAAGGTACCATTTTCTACTTCATTACCTGTGGCCCCTGTGACTTCTCCAAGCTCTGTATGCCCCTCACATATTGAGAGTACAGCCCTCAGGTTCTTCCTCTTTTTCTGGTGCCATCAGCCAGTAAGGCTTCCTAGCTTGAGCTTCTAACTGGGCTGATGCCTACTCCACACCCTCACAGGTTGAGTATTTGCAGGGAAGATTCTGTGGGGAGCTTGCATACTTTAACTGTTTACTGCCTGCACCACATCACAGCTCACACAGCCCATGGCCAGCAGCCTCTTTGGTCACACAGGGTTGATGGTAGATTTCTCCCTCCACTCGACAGAAAACTGGTTCACTCTGGGGAGCTGAGCTAGCAGTGAGAGTGTCGGGGGTGGTGGGTGGGAAGAAGGATAGGGCCAGTGTCATCAGAGGGAAGCGTAGGGAAGGCAATTCAACCCCAAGCCCGTGATGGTAGAACTGGGAATGGGAGGAAGTAGTGATGGTATCAGGGGTGGGGATGCCAGAAAAGCAGAGTAGCAATAGAGAAGTGGTCAGAAGGCAGAGGAAGAAGCGGGTGAAAGAGATGTACCAGCGGGTCCCACCTGCTCCCCTGAAAAGACAGGGAGAAGGGAAAAGATGCTGGAGTTAGTCTTTCCTTACTAAAACTGTCCCTGGCCTTGGGGTCCTTAGTTGGAACCAGACAGGAGACCTGCATTAGCCAGAGCAAGCTATGTCTAAGACAGTCGCCACTTCTCCCCTGATGTGTTGGTAGAAGGGCTGCCACTGGCTGACCTGGGTAAAGCCATGAGGAGGCCAGAGGGAGGAGGAAGAACAGGAAGTCCTCTGAGAAGCCCAAGGAGTCGAGGTGGTTTTCTCTGGAGAAGAGAAGTCTCTGGGAAGAGATCAAATAAGTTTTTTTCTCTTTGAATTCTTGTAGAAAGTACAATGACCTTTGTCTAGGTGGGCTGAGACACTAAAATGACACTTCTGCCCAGAATGAATTTATGTTGAACACAAAATTTCTCAGGAGTTGACTGAGTTTTTGCAGGGTCCCCAGAACCTCCTTCTCTGAAGAACTTTAGGAGCCAGTGGTTCCGACAGAGGGCTGCAGGAAGGGGAGCCTTGGGAATGCTGGGTTTCCAAATGGCCCTACCTACTTCCCTAGGGGAGCAGCTTTGGTTTTAGGCCTAGTAGGGGATCAGCTGAGAATTTAGCTTCCTTCCCCAAATACCAGGCCTGGGGTGAGGGGCCTGGGATTGGAGATGTGTGTGGAGCAATGTGTCTCCAGCTGGATGAGAATTTTAGGAGGTAGCAGGCCTACCACTTCCCCTTGACTGACAGGAGCTGGGAAGGCAGAGAGAGAGGGCAAATTGGGACCTTCCCTCCTTGGCTCTGTCATGTCCCCCAGGCCCCTGAGCGTCCAGTAGGCACTCAGGGCAGTCCTAGGGCCCAGGGAGGGCCACCAGCCTACCAAGAAGCTCTAATGAGCTTCAGGCTCTACATCCTCTGGAGCGGCAGAACAATCACTTTGGTAGAGGGGAAATTAAGAACATTTGCTGGCTGGTCTCCTTGGGCTAGGATGAGGAAGAGGGGGAGGATGATTTAATAATGTGCAGAGCACTTGACTCAAAGCCACATAGGTTTAGACCTATATAGCTCCCCAGCTGGGTGACCTTGGGCAAGCTGCCACCCATCTCTGAACATTCAGTTTCTCATCTGTAAAGCTCGAGGGTTAAGCCGGGGATCACTAAGTTATCCAGCTAACCTACGAAAATAAATTTTAATCAAGTATATCAAGAAGGTGAAACTGAGCCTTGATGCAGGCTCCCTTTTCCGTTTCTGAGCCTCTGTATTTCCTTTGATGCCCACACCCAACCCCTTCAGCCCCTTTTGCTCTCGGCAGGCACACAGCAGAGGGTCCCACCTTTTAAAATTCCAGGTAGTTAAGCTTTAATACCCACTGGTTGAGAAAAATACATTTAGTAACTCTTAAAAGGATCTGTATAATTTTTAAAGAATCACTTAGCACCCAGATATGTTTAAAGACTATAGGCCATGTAGTAGAGAGAGATTATTGATTCTCTCTGCAGTCATTGCTTGGTGCTTTTACGGATTCTCAAACCCCCTGTATCTGCATCTACTCCTGAAGGCTGGAAACTACAGAACCGTGGGTATGGCACCAGCTCCTATCTCTTGCACTTGAGCTTTTAGAGAACTCCAGACCTCTGAAGGAGAACCATTCACCCACATGCCTCCAGAGGTAGAAACAACAAATAAATGAAGCCTCTTTAAGGTCAATGGCTGCCAACCCAGAGGTCAGGGGCTGCATGGGTGGGTGGGGGAGCCTGTGGGAGTTCTCTCAGAGGAAGGCCGATTGGCAGCTTGTGAAAACTAGACACCTGGACCCCACCCCTGGAAACTCTGAGTCAGTAGATCGGGGCGGGCCCCAGCATATTGCAGTTTCACCAGCTCCCCAGGTGATTCCGATGCTCAGCCAAAACCAATGTAGCATAGAGCTTTAGAGCAGGTCTTTAGAGTCCCTAAGCAAGACACTTCACTTCTCTGTGCTTTGATTTCCTCCTGTGTAAAATGAGGATAATGAGAGTCCCTGCCTCCAGGGCAGAGGATTGATTGATATCAGCAGGTGCGGTCCTACCCACACACGCTAGCCTCCACCCCTACCATTTCCTTTCCAGCTTGACCCTCCTCTGGTCACACCCACTCCCCGCCCCGCCCCCACCCAAACCCAGGCACAGGAAGCCTGGCGGTCTGATGTCTGCTAATTTCTCAGGGGAGAGTCCCTGAGCCCTGAGTGTCCAGAGCCTTTAATTCCTCCTCATCCTGACACCTGACAGCTCACAGAGACTCGCAGGGGTCAGAGCCTCTGCCTTGGGCTCCCCAGATCCACTAGCAAAAGGTACAGGTGAGGAAGGTAGGTCTTAGAGGACAGTGTAGGCAAATGAACCAAGGAGAGAAATAGCTCAAATAACTGTGTGCTGCTGTGTGGCAGGTTCTATGCTGGGGTGGGAGGGCATTTGTATATTATTTTTTAAAGATACAAAAATAGGCCCAGTGAGGTTAATTTGCTCAGAGAGCTTCAATCCATGACTTTTGTATCTTTCCTACTTCTCCCCATGAAGCGTTTAAGTTCATTCAACAGATTTATTAAGTGTTCATTATGTACCCGGCCCAGTGATAACAGCAGTGAATAAAACACAAAAATCCCCACCCTTGTGGTGCTAACATTGCAGTCAGGGAATACAGATGATAAATGAAATAAGTAAAAATATCTCATGTGATGGAAGATGATACATGACATGGAGGAAAACAAAGCAGAAGTGATATGGAGAGTGAGGGTTAGAGAGAATGGGGTTATAGATTTAAATAAGGTGATCAGAGAAGCAGCTCTCCCTGAGAAGGTGACATCTAGGTAAAGACTGGAAGGAGGGGGTGGGGGGTGAGCCATGCCATGACCTGAGAGAAGAATGTTCTAGGCTGAAGGAATAGTAAGTACAAAGTCCCTGAGGCAAGAATGTGCCTGGCCTGTCTGAAGAATGTCAAGGGGGCCAGAGCAGCTGGAGAGAAGTGAGCCAGAGGGATGGAGTCAGCAGGCCAGGTCACAGGAGGCCTGAGGCCTCTGGAAGAACTTGAGAAAATCTCGGAGAACAGTGGGAAACCATTGGACCATTTCAGTTAGACCTGAGTCGGTCAAAAACATTCGGTATGTGGGGGACTTGTACTGAGCCTGGAGTGAAGGTTGCAATTAGAGTCCTTGCTGCCCTCAGGAATGTAGAACACCCAGCAGTGCTCACACAAAAAGGGAACAGCAAATGAATGTTATTACAGAGCAATTTAATGACAAGGTATATTAATAACAGTGGTTAATAACACTCTTTGTCTTTTATCTATAGTTTTAAATTTTTGTCATAAAAACAATATATGCTCCTGGTTTAAAAAAATTAATACAGAAGAATATAATTTTTCAAAAGATGAAATTCATTATAAAAGCAAAACATGTTACTGGTCAATAAAATTCAAAGACTAACGTTAAAGATGAAAAATTCCCTTTCTGAGGAGGGGTGGTGAGGCGATAGCTGATAACAGTTTGCTGAGTCTTCCAGATTTTTTCTATATACAAATAAGGTTGAACAATATGAAATTGCTGACATTTGATTGTTTTCACCTACTAAAATAGCATTTTGACCTGGTTCGACCTAATCTTTGCACACATATTTATTTTACAATCATTTCATCCTACATCTTGCTTTATTCACCTGCCAGTATATTATGTATATCTTTCTATGTCTATTTATACAAATATAATAAAAACAGTTCACAATTTTTGTTAAGCAATGCACTAAGCGCCATGTGCTGTGCTAAGCTCTTCATTCTAAAAATCTCTATGGAGCAAGCCCTTCATTATCCTCACGGAGGAGACTAAGGTCTTGAAGAAGTTAAATTACTTGCCCATGAGCACACGTATGGCAGAAGTAAATTACTTGCCCATGAGCACACGTATGACAGAAGTAAAATCTTTCCAACCATACACAGGTCTATGATACACTGTATGTGTCCCCTGTCGAAGGAGCCTCAGGCTTTCTCCAGCCCTTCATGTCATAAATAATCTTCAGTGAAAATTCTTGTACTGTTGCTCTGTCCCTTGAGCATCTGTAAGTTGGATGATTAGAAATGCTGGGCTCGTGCTCAATTTTAAGTTTGATAGATTCTTGCCCTCCAGAAAGACTACCAATTCACACCTCACCAGTAAGGCATTCAAGTTCCCATTTCTCCGCGACCTCCTTAGGATTTGATATTACCAGTCTTCTGCATCTATGTTAAATTATTGGGTAAAAAAATTGTACTTTCTATGTAGGAAGGAAACTAACATTTCCCCTGCGCAGACCTAAGTCTGGCACTCCATGTATATCATCTCATTCCATCTTCACAGCCCCTCTGCATGGCAGGTATTATCCCATTTTACCGACAACAAAACTGAGGCTCAGAGGGTGAAGGAGTTTATCCAAGGCCCCCAAAACTAGAAGATGAAGGTCCTTGATCTTCCCTCAACCCACCCCCACTGGAGTGTAGCCCTTTGATTGGGCTATGCAGGAAGCTTCCTCAAAGAGGTACTTTAAGAGTCTTGAAGGAAGATAGGGATGAGGGTAGTTTGAAAAGAGGCTGAGAGGCAACAGGTGGAAGTATGTAAAACTCTTAGAACACCTGTCACTTCAGAAGTGAATATTTCACCCTGGATTATAAGTGCTAAGCATTGAGCCAGTGGCACCTCTCAGATGGGGATTGGTATCTTATGATCACAGACGTATTAGGTCTTTTCTGGATATAACTGATAGAAACCAAACTCAAAATAACTTAAGAGAGATGTTTTTTATTGGTTCACATAACCAAAACTCCAAGCATACCATTGGCCTCAGACATGGCTGGATCCAGATTCTCAAATGATGATGCTCTTTATCCCTTGACTCCACTTTTTTCACTGATGACACTTTTTTTAAGCAGGCATTTCCCATACAGGGACAAAGATGTCAGATGCATCTGTCTTTTAATAACTTAACAATCCCATGGAAAGAGTATACCTTTTTACCACTAGAGCAGCAGTCCCCAACCTTTTTGGCACCAGGGACCCATGCTCCTATGAGAATCTAATACCTGATGATCTGAGGTGGAGCTGAGGCAATGATGCTAGTGCTGGGGAGTGGCTGCAAATATAGAGGAAGCTTCGCTCAATGGCCGGCTGCTCACCTCCTGCTATGTGGCCCAGTTCCCCAGCACTAGAGGAAGCAAAAATCCTAGGGCTGATTCTCATTAGCCTAGATTTTGTCGTGTGCCCATCTCTGAACCAATCACTGTAATTATGATGTGCCCACCCTTGCAGACAGGTGGGGTAGGATTTCAAATGGTTAATACCACTGATATTGAGAATGGGGTAGAAGTACTTCTCAAAGGAAAATCAAATCTTCATTACCAAAATAAGGGAGTGGGGCAGAAGTCATCAGGAAGAAACTCAGATGTCCTCTAGAACAAGAGAAGGCAAAACCAAAGATGTCATATGAGATAATTTGAAGAGTGTGGGAAAGAGGGTTGCAGTGGGGATCAGGGATGGCTGCCAAGGGGGAAACTAGGAAAAAAAAAACACTCCCCTGCTGAGCCCCCCAACTTCTTACTTTGCCAAGTTGAACCTGAGGCCCAGGAGAACACTGGGGAGAAATCTCAATCCTTTCTCATTCTCCATTCACAAAAGAGAATAAAGAAATTAAGACTTGGCACACTTGTCACCTCTGAGACGATCTGCCTCAGAGGAACTGATTCCAAGGTGGTGGTGGTGGAATCATACCTTAAATACAGCATTTATCGACTGTGTTTTGTGTGCTGAAGAGGACAGAGGTGCTCTGGGACATAAAGATGAACAGAGACCTTGTCTCCAGAGTTCAAAGTCTGGTTGGGAAAAATGCTCAGGGTCAATATTCTATTAAGGAGGCAGCCTTCAGAACGAGGCACATCTAGTTCCAACCTCAGTTCTGCCATTTAGTCTTAATCTCTCCAATTCTTAGTATCTTCATCTGAAAAACAGGAATACTAATGTCTGTGTATCACAGTTGTGGAGATCAGGTATGGGGTATAGAAAGCACCTCATACAGTGGTTGGCTCATAGTATTTGTGCAGTTGTGACTAATCAACCATTCACATAGTGCTCTAACAGAATTACCCGAAGGCAATTTTATTTTTTCCTCATTTCCTTGTTCAAACTTCGACCTCTCTATTCTAATACTATGGGTTTGTTAACCATCCTATGTTTTCCCTCCACATTGTCATGGCTGCCATCTCTTCTAAGATTTGTCTTTCACATCCAATGGACCATTTTTAATGACCCTTTGAGCCCTCTCCAGCTCCCTTCCATCTTTAGAAGGGCAGTGATTGGAACAGCACACAGCCTTCCCAGAACAGACACACCTAGGTGGTAGGTATACCGCAGCCTGAACACTGAGTCTTTGATGGAAACAATGATAAATCTGGGGCTTCTTCCCTGGGATGATGGGCTGTCTCCCTGCAGACAGTCCAGCATTGTAGGACGTACTTGGGCTTTGGGATCTGCGGAGGTGTATTTGAATGCCAGGCTTTTGCTAACAGTGGGTCTTTGGGCAAGTTACTGAATCCTTTGAGCCTCAGTGTCATTGTCAGCAGAAAAAGGACACCCCTACTTAATAAAATGTCTAGGAGCACGGCTGCCTGGGTTCGAATCCCAGTCCTGCCACCTCTCTGACCTTGAGTGAGTTACTTAATGTCTCAAGGCCTAGCAGGGTGTATATCTCTAAAATAGGGTTGTTAACAGTTATTTTGGGGGTTCAGTATATTATATGTAAAGTGCTTAGCTCAGTTCTTGGTGCATAGTAAGTATATAAGTTTTAGTTGTTTTTTTATTGAGGCATAATTGACATATATTAGTTTCAGATGTGCAACATAATGATCCAACATTTGTATATACAGTAGACTCTTCAACAGCTTGTATTTGAACTGCGTGGGTCCACTCACACGTGGATCTTTTTTTTTCAACAATATACAGTTGGCCTTCCCTATCTGTGGGTTTTATATCTACAGATTCAACCAACAGCAGATCGAAAACAGATCCATGGTTGGGGATCTGCAAATGTGGAGGACTGACTGTATAGTGTTCTATGCCACTTTATGTAAGGGACTTTAGCATCTTCAGATTTCAGTGTCCTAGGGGGTCCTGGAACCAGTCCCCAATAGATACCGAAGGACTATTGTAGTTTTTTGGAGGAGTCAAAAGTTATCCACAGGTTTTTGACTATGCAGGGGTCATACTTCTAACCTCCTTGTTCAAGGGTCAATTTATTGCAAAAAGATTGCCACATAGATCTAGTTAAAATCTGTCACTATATACAGTTATAAAAAACGTTTTTTTCTTGTGATGAGAACTTTTAAGATCTACTCTTAGCAACTTTCAAATATGAAATATAGTATTATTAACTATAATCACCATGCTGTGCAACATATCCTCATGACTTATTTTATAACTGGAAGTTTGTACTTTTTGACCCCCTTCACCCACTGGCCCCCCAACCCCCGGCCTCCGGCAACCACCAGCCTGTTCTCTGAAACTATGAGGGTTTTGTTTTGTTTCATTTTATTTTTTAGATATTGCACACATAAGTGAGATTATACATATTTGTTTCTGTCTGACTTATTTCATTTAGCATAATGCCCTCAAAATCCATCCATGTCGTTGTAAATGGAAAGATCATTTTTTATGGGCGAATAATATTCCATTGTATATATACGTAAGTTTTAGTTCTGATTGAATTGAATAATGTATAGAGAGGATTTAGGCAGGATGGGGATGGGGTCAAAAGGAATGGTGGGGGCAGTCCTTTGGCCCAGTTTTGGTTGGGGTGCAGGAAGGCTAACTGCCACTCTGTCTCAGGTGCTGTCCCATAACCTGTACACGGTCCTGCACATCCCCCATGACCCCGTGGCTTTGGAGGAGCACTTCCGAGATGATGATGATGGCCCTGTTTCCAGCCAGGGATACATGCCCTACCTCAACAAGTACATCCTGGACAAGGTAGGACCCAACATCAGGGAGGCACCTCTAACCTCTCCCCACTTCCCAGCCTGGCCAGCACCCCAATACATTACCACTACAACTGCTCCCCGCTATAAACTCCCACAGCAAGTGCATCCCTGCTCTTCCATCTCCATCCTTCACATCATAGTCACTTGCCCCCTCCTTGCCCCACCTAACTCATCTTCAGTCTCTCTCATCTCTATCTCATGAAAGTTATGTTTCCATAACTTTCCACCCATCCCTGCCTAGGCCCACCTCCAGTCTCGAGCTGTAACCTTTACAAAGGGCTCTCCATCTTCCCCCTAGTGCTGTCCCCACCACACGCTGCTGCTCCCGGCTGTCACTGTCTTCTCGGGTTCTTCTTGACTGCCCACTCCCCGCCAGGCCCCCTGCGCTTCTCCTTCATTTTCCCTGGGCTGAGGGACTAGAGTTTCTGTTGGCAGGGGACTGGATAGGTGTGGTTATGTGTGGGGGGTGGGGGAGCATGAGTATGGGGCACGGTGGTTGGAGCCAGCTAGTTACCTGATTATCAGCTTAAAGATTCCTCAAGATAGAGCCTGGACTTGGCAGGGTGGGAAGCAGGGGAATAGATAACTCCAAGAAACAAGCTAAAGCCTAGTTTGGGGATAGAGCAGGGATGGGGCAGCCTTCTTGGCTGACTTGCAGGCCTGGTGGCAGGTGGAGGAGGGGGCTTTTGTTAAGGAACACTTTGATGAGCTGTGCTGGACCCTGACGGCCAAGAAGAACTACCGGGTGGATAACAACGGAAACAGCATGCTCTCCAATCAGGATGCCTTCCGCCTCTGGTGCCTTTTCAACTTCCTGTCTGAAGACAAGTACCCTCTGATCATGGTTCCTGATGAGGTGAGGGTGATAGCAGCCCCATGGACTGAATCACTTGGGGCCAGGCCTCAGCAAAAACATGAAGGAGGCCAAATTGCCTTTGGACTTTCCCATATTCTTTTCCTTCTTTGTCTTCCCATGTGGGTACCTGTCCACACCCAGCTGTCTCTAGGTGCCTAAATTGCCCATATCAATTGTGCCTTCTCCCAGGAAAATCAAAACTACACTTCAGAGCTCTACTGGCCCTCACAGTAGGAAAATAATCTACAAATTCTATTTACACAGAGGTGTAAATGCCTGATACGTTACTGGGCATTTAAAAACAAAAACACTTAAGATCAAATGGTAGAATTTTAGGCACCGTGGCAATCTGAGAAGGGTGCTATATGAGGGGAAGGAAGACCTTTCTGGGACATCTCTCTAATTACTCCAAGGTGAGCAACCAAGTTTGGTCTTGGTTCCAGATTTTCCTTTCCCATCTTCTACAGTAGAGGGGAGAGCCAGGGCAGACTCAGCTCAGGGCCCCAGAGAGGGAATCCTGGAAGTAGAGGCCTGGTATCCTACCCCTCCCTCCTCAACTCATTGGTGAAGCCAAGGCAGGTAGCCCCTTTTCCAGTCAACCTTCACCCTCTCTCTGTTCTCCACCTCTCTCTCCATTCATTCAGCCTTCTCTTGAACCATTAATCCTCTCTGTGAAGATGTCAGGGTGAATTTAGGTCTTTAGATTAGGGTATACAGGTGTGGGTCCTCTGTATTTACCAGAAGTACTGGCAGGTCTAATTGCATTCAGATTTGTATCCTTGCTTCTGTTTGTGGGAAGGGTGAGGGGAGCCACCTGAGCCCTGAACTGAATACCGCACCCCATTCCCAGCTGAGACCCAGTAGCTGCCAGAGTGAAAGTCCTGAAGAGTTTTCTGCTGGGGCAGAAAAGGGACATGTGTCCATCTATATGGACACCTAGGTGGGCACCCTTGTCAGATAGCTGCGAGTCAGGGCCAGGTGGCCTCTCAGAAGGCTGCTTGCTGCTGAGATCAACATGCAGTGTGAACACTCTGCAGCAGGATGTACCCCAACCACCACTTCCTGTTCCTCTGTAACAGATTTCCTGTCCCTGCCCTGCTTACCCCCACCCCCAATCCCCTTGCCCTCCCATAAGGGACGATCTCCAGGGTTGGGACTTAGAATAAGGACTCAAATGGGATTCAGGAGATCTGAATCAAGTGCTAGCTGCCACAAACTTTCTGTGTGATTTCGTCACTTCCCCCTTTGGGCCTCAGTTTGGTTTATTTTTGTTGTTTTGTTTTTAGGCGAGGCAACCCTTGGTTGACCTCACAGATTGCAAGGACCTTGTCAGCTTACAATCCCTTATTTTTTATTTTTAAACTCTTACAGCACCTGGTCTTCCTGGGTGGTCTCCCATCCAAGTACTAACCAGGCCTGACCCTGCTTAGCTTCTGAGATCAGATGGGATCGGGCTTGTTCAGGGTGGCATGGACGTAGACTGCCTCAGTTTTGTCATCGGCAAATTGAGGGTATTGAATGGAGGGCCCTTGCACCCCCTCTGATATTTTCTGATTTGCTGCCTCTGCCTGGCCTCCAGTCCTCAGCTCCCACCTTTACCCTGCCCTTAATTTAAGGAAGGAAGGAATGGGACTGGAAGCTGGGGAAGGAGAGAGGATACCTGAATTGGGGTTAAGGCTCCAGGATCCCCTCCCAAATCTCTACCTGGGGTCCACAAACATTTAGTCCTCTGCCCCCACCCCAAACCCCCTGCTTCTGATAAGCACGTCTACCCACGCTCTGGGTGCCAGATGGGAGCGCCCCCTGGTGCTGGTACTCTGCAACACTGCCTGCTACAATCACCAGGCCTTCCTTCTCCCCCTCCAGGTGGAATACCTGCTGAAGAAAGTACTCAGCAGCATGAGCTTGGAGCTGAACTTGGGTGAGCTGGAGGAGCTGCTGGCCCAGGAGGCCCAGGCAGCCCAGACCACTGGGGGTCTCAGTGTGTGGCAGTTCCTGGAGCTCTTCAACTCTGGCCGCTGTCTGCGAGGCGTGGGGCGGGACACTCTCAGCATGGCCATCCACGAGGTCTACCAGGAGCTCATCCAAGATGTCCTGAAGCAGGTCAGGCCAAGCTGGGAACTAAGGGAGGACCCCGAGGGGGGATGGGGGAGCAGTGAAGGCTGACTTTGCTCTGGCTGGCAGGGATACCTGTGGAAGCGAGGGCACCTAAGAAGGAACTGGACAGAACGCTGGTTCCAGCTGCAGCCCAGCTGCCTCTGCTATTTTGGGAGTGAAGAGTGCAAGGAGAAAAGGGGTACTATCCCACTGGACGCACAATGCTGTGTGGAGGTGAGGGGGACAGGTGAAGGGGTAGAACATATCTCAGGGCCCGGAAGGTCTCCAGTGTGGTGTGAGGACAAGGGGGTAAGGAATAGAGCAGATGGAGAAAAGCCACAGTGACAAATTTCTGCTTGGATGACTATAACCCAAATATACCTGGGTACCTCAAGGCCATTCTTATCCATGTCAGGACTTTTTCAAAAAGCCAAAATGCAAATCATATACTAAAGTCATTGGTAAATAATGTAGATTTTGCCGAAGATTTCCAAAGAGATGGCTTAGGTCTCACACTACACAGCAAAATTTTCTCAACATCCTCTTTAAAGGTCTTTCTCCTTCACCCAAATTCCATTCCCTTTGGCAACCTATACCTCCTTGTTCTTGCTCCACACCCCTCTCCTTTCCTCCTTCCCCTCTCTTTTCCTTCCTAGGCTCTGTCCATTATTATTTTTGAGGCTTAAAACAATAATTTTTAAAATTGTAGAGAAATTTATGTATAGTATGAAAATTGTCATTTTAACCATTTTAAGTGTACAATTCAGTAGCATTAAGTACATTCTCGATGTTGTGTAATCATCACCATTATCTATTTTCAAAA
This sequence comes from Pteropus alecto, assembly GCF_000325575.1. NCBI lineage: Eukaryota > Metazoa > Chordata > Mammalia > Chiroptera > Pteropodidae > Pteropus > Pteropus alecto. Next base: position 2,654,169 of record NW_006432451.1, on the reverse strand, counting down.
CTTTTTCATCACCTCAAACAGAAACTCTGTATCCATTAACCAATAACTCATTCCCACTATCCCCCGCTCCTGACACTTTCTGTCTCTATGAATTTGCCTATTCTAGGTACCTCATGTAAGTGGAATTATACAATGTGGGCTTTTGTGTAGGCTTTTGGGCCTGGCTTATTTCAATTAGCATGTTTTCAAGGTTCATTTGTGTTGTGGCAGGGATCAGGACTTCATTCCTTTTTAACACTGAATAATATTCCATTTTATAGATACATCACAGTTTTGATTATCTGTTTATTTATTGATGGATATTGGGCTGTTTCTATCTTTTTGCTCTTGTGGGAAAATGCTGTTCTGGATACCCATTAACAAGATTCTGGGTGGACAAATGTTTTCAATTCTCTGGGTATATACCTAGGAGTAGAATTGCTGGATTATATGATAATTCTGTTTAACTTCTTAAGGAACAGTCAAACTGTTTTTTACATATTCTTACTGACCATGTATGAAGGTTCTAATTTTTCCACATCCTCATCAACGTTTATTTTACATTTTAAAAAAATTATTATAGCCATCTTAGGTTCTGTACATTTTTGTCAAATGAGAAAACAGGTGTCACGATGGAAAGAGCATAGATCTAGGCAAAAATCTCAGCTCCACCACTAACAGGCAGTGTGAATTGGGCAAGTTCCAAGAGCATTGATCTAGGCAAAAAGCTCCACCACTAACAGGCAGTGTGAATTGGGCAAGTTCCTGGACCTCTTAGAGCTTCAGTTTCTTTCTCTGTAAAGTGGAGCTAATAATGTCTGCCTGGCAAGGCTGCGTGGGAGGAGTGAATACACAAGAAGTTCAATATGTGGTAGCGATTATTTTCCACGAGAATGTAGCTTAGGGAAGGCAGGGATTTGGTCTGGTAGAAACACATCAGTATCCCAAATGCCTAAAACAATGAGTGGCACTCAGTAGAAATTCCAAAAGATCTGTGAAATGAATGTGCAAATGAATGGTCTGATAGTGAGGACCCCCTGTTACTGCAGGTGTTCAAGCATGATCTGCATAAACAGTGAGTAGACACTAGATGCTATGCCCTGTGGAGAGATACCAAGATGAAAAAGACCCCACCCCACCTCCAAAGAGCAAAGGCTACAAGAGTTGTGGGGACATAAGTACCCCCATAACCTTTAAGCCGGCCGCACAGGCTCCTGGCAGAATGGGAGGGATGCTCAGGGAAGACGGTCAGCCGGGACGTGCAGGGGCTGGAGCTGGAGCACCCCTGGGGCGGGACGGGTATGGCCCTGACCCCAGTGAAGCCAATCTGTCTGGGGGACCTTGCCCTCTCTCTCCCAGGTGCTCCCCGACCGGGAGGGGAAGCGCTGCATGTTCTGTGTTAAGACGGCCTCCCGCACGTACGAGATGAGCGCCTCAGACACTCGCCAGCGCCAGGAGTGGACGGCTGGTGAGTACTCACTTGGTGGCCTGGGTCTGACTGAGCCTCAGTTGCCTCATTTGCAAAAAGGGGGTGGTGACATTTTGTCCAGCAGGAGTCTGGAGACTGGACTCGAGCGACTCCTAAGGCCCCTTTCCGGCGGTGGGTTACCTCGAGGCACCCCCAACCCGGGACTAGCTCCCTGTTGACTCCCTCCCGCACCCTCCGCAGCCATCCAGACGGCGATCCGGCTGCAGGCCGAAGGGAAGGCGTCGCTGCACAAGGACCTGAAGCAGAAGCGGCGCGAGCAGCGGGAGCAGCGGGAGCGGCGCCGAGTAGCCAAGGAGGAGGAGCTGCTGCGGCTGCAGCAGTTGCAGGAAGAGAAGGAGCGAAAGCTACAGGAGCTGGAGCTGCTGCAGGAGGCGCAGCGGCAGGCCGAGCGTCTGCTGCAGGAGGAGGAGGAGCGGCGCCGCAGCCAGCACCGCGAGCTGCAGCAGGCGCTCGAGAGCCAATTGCGCGAGGCGGAGCAGGTGGGGTCCGCAGGGGCTGCAGAAGCCGGGAATGAGAGCCGAGGACCGGAGGCGGGGCCTGGGGCGGAGCCTGGACCGAGGGAGGAGCCTATGGGCTGAGGGAAGAGGCTGGGCTTGGAATGAGGGACTGTAGGGACAGAGGCTTTGGGCTTGAAAGATGGGGATGGGACGGAGCCTGTGGGATAAGGATGGAGAGTGCTGGACCCTGGCTGAGGAATGGCTTGAGGAGAGAGATGGTGTGGGGCGGGGCCCGAGCTGAGAGAAGGGTGGGGCTGGAGCCGAGTGTTAGGTGTAGATTGAGGACTGGTTCCAAGCCCTTGGCTGACGGCAGGGCTTGGACTGAGGAGCTGTTAAAGACCATGTGTTTAGGGGTGAGTTTGGATCAAGGTTGGACTAGGTTAGGCTAGACTTGAGTTCCGAGTTTACAGTGAAACCACTTTTGGGAATGCAGAATGGGAGGAAGGCGGGACGAATGTGGAGGAGAACTAGGCCTATAGAGGCAATTAGATTTAGGATTTAAGAGATCTAGAACTGGAGTCAGAGACAGGTGGATTCATTCCCAGCTCTACTTCTCAGGAGCTCTAGGATCTCAGGCAAGTTACTTAGCCTCTATGCCTCAATTACCTGCCTATCTGTGAGTGATACGTTGATGCTAACAGAACTCTGCTCATAGAAGTATGGTGAGGATCAAATGAGGAAACAGTTGTTACAAAAGTTATAATTATAGTCACTCCTTTCCTAGCACTAGCCTTAATTATAACACATTGTATTATAATGTATAATAATAATTATTAAGGCTGGTGCTAGGAAGGGAGTGATTTGAGCCCCTTTCTCCCATATAGCATCTGTTCACTGATCATTATCTGACCCAGCCGGGCTCTCAGAAAGGGGTGAGATCAAGAAACTCTGACATGAAGGAACTCCCCAGATTCTCACCTGGAGACAGCCAGTTTGGCTGGTCTAGCAAAACCCTAGGGAAAGGGCAGCAAACCTGCTGCCTCCCTCCCCTATGCCCACATTGAGCTGGCTCTTCCTCCCTCTGCAGGCCCGGGCCTCCATGCAGGCTGAGATGGAGCTGAAGAAGGAGGAGGCTGCCCGTCAGCGGCAGCGCATCAAGGAGCTGGAAGAGATGCAGGAGAGGCTTCAGGAGGCTCTGCAACTGGAGGTGAAAGCTCGACAGGATGAGGAGGCCGTGCGCCTAGCCCAGACCAGGTAGAACTGAGGGAACCCCTTCTGGTTTTCCTCCCTGACTCTCCTGCTGTCCCACTGGCTGAGCACCTGCCAGGTGCCTTGGCTGTAGAGATGACAGTGCATACCCGCAGACTGCTGGAGGAGGAAGAGGAGAAGCTGAAGCAGTTGCTGCAGCTGAAGGAGGAGCAGGAACGCTACATCGAGCGAGCACAGCAGGAGAAGCAAGAGCTGCAGCAGGAGATGGCACTGCAGAGCCGCTCCCTGCAGCAGGCCCAGCAGCAGCTGGAGGAGGTGCGGCTGAACCGGCAGAGGGCTGATGAGGACGTGGAGGTGAGACCCAGGGTGGGATAGGATGGAGGCTGGCGGAGTGAGTGCATTAACATGAAGTTCCGTGGCCTTTCCTCAAACCCTGGCTCTATCCTCCCCTGGCTGTGTGACCTCCAGTGAATTGCCCAACCTCTCTGAGCTTCAAGTCCCTCATCTGGAAAAGGGGACTGGTAATAGCATTGCAATGAAGATTAAATGAGATAATACATGATAGTATGTTATAAGGGCTGAAGAAACATTAGCTGCTATTTTTATCATTATTAATCTGGGAAAAATTTTTCCTCCTGCTCTTCCAAGCCTGTATTTTGCATCCACTCCTTGGAGCCCAAATCTCCACAGGAGAGGGTTTTTCTTTTTATGTTTTGTTTTCACTAATATTGTGTTATTTTGTTCTGTTGGCTTACATGGTCATTGTAAGAAGTTCAAACACAGAGATATATAACATAGAAAGGTAAAATTCCCCTATAAGCCCACCACCCCACTGCTAACAGCTGGGTGGACATTGGAGCAGAGGTTTTTGCATTAGTTCCTTGAGAGGTGGTGTGGAGCAGTGGTTTAGAGGTCAATACGTGCCCTTGGGCAAGTCACTTAACCTCTTTTGCACTTGTTTGTTGTTAACTTCTGTTCTGGAGGTTAAATAAGACAATATACTTAGCACATCTTAGCTGCTTAATAAATGGAAGCTATAATTATGATTATTTTTTGACTCTTTTGGGGGAGCCTGTGAGCGCCCTGAAATTGGATACCAACTCTGTATATATACATAACTCTTTGTGAACATAAATGAGGAGATGATCAGTAGCCTTTGTCAGATTTTAAGAGGCCTGTGAACCTGAAAAGATCAAGACATCCTGTCTTAGTATCTCTGGCCCACTCCCCACTGGCTCTGCCCCAACAGGCTGCCCGACGGAAGTTGCGCCAGGCCAGCACCAACGTGAAACACTGGAATGTCCAGATGAACCGGCTCATGCATCCAATTGAGCCTGGAGGTGAGAAAGGGTAGACCCTGGAGCTTTCCCTGGAGTGAGGAGGGAAAAGGGAGGGCAAAAGGGATACCTTCAGATTTACAGAGCCAGCATAGGACTGAAGGTCAGGAGGTTCTCCCCTTTCCCAAGGGCTGAGGCAAAGCCCCTCAACCTCTGCCCTTTGCATGCACCTTTCTCCTAACTCATGCCTGCTTGCCTTTTCTCTGCCAGACAAGCGTCCCACCACCAGCAGCTCCTTCACAGGCTTCCAGCCCCCTCTACTTGCCCGCCGTGACTCCTCCCTAAAGCGTCTGACCCGCTGGGGATCCCAGGGCAACAACACTCCCTCACTCAGCACCAGTGAACAGCAGAAGTCCCTCAATGGTGGGGATGAGGCTCCCATCTCGGCTTCTACCCCTCAGGAAGATAAACTGGACCCAGAACTAGAAAATTAGCATCTGCTAGTCGCTTCTCTCACCAACCTCAAGCCCACCAGGACCTGGCCACAGCTGGCCTGTGGGTGACACTGGCCCCTGCAAAAGAGGGAGCTGAGGTCCTGGTGCCAGGAGCAAAGGCTCTCCAACCATGAAACAGTCCAGAATGGAACCTAGTTCGTTTTTTGCATCAGCCCAAGGCCCCAGACCACTGAAGCTGCCTGGAATGTTGATCCTTAAGAACTTGACCCCTGTGCCTTAACCCCAAGGACCTTATTCCCTGGGCTGGAAAAGAATAAACAAGCAAGCCAGGGGCCATATGCCCCCCAACTGCCACTAAGTTATGGAGGCACATTTCCAAATAAAAACTGCTGTTGGAGTGAATTATTGATCAGGTCTGCTGTCCATCTCTCCTGCCATTTCTTCTCTTCGTCCTTCCCTCAAGTCCAGTTATCAGTTCCAGAAGGAATAAGGTATACAGTGCAGTGGCTAGGAAAACACACTCTGCCACTTACTAACTGGGTGATTTTTGCCAAGTTGCTGTAACCATCTGTGCTTCAGTTTCCATGTTAGTAAAATAGGGATAATAGTAGTACATAACTTTTTGTGTCATATGAGGATTAACTATTTCAATAGCGGATTACCCAAAAGGGTAAAATTCCTGGAACACTAAACAAAGCAACAGTTTGAAATGTTAGTATAGGACTGTGGATGCTGAGAAAGTGAATGGCTCAAAAACTAGACAACAAATTCTTTTTGTTTTCAAGTCAGGAGGTTTTTCAATTTTTATTTTCAAAATCTGGAAGGACTTAATTGCATTGTCAGCTAAAGAATCATTAACAATATTTTAAAAATAGATCTCTGTGGGTTTTTTTTTTTTTTTGCAAACGACCCAGAATTAGATGCCATTGCTATATCAAAACCCTAAATTCTCATCTACTTATCATGTGAACAATGTTTCTCAGCTTAAAAGTGAAAAAATAGGACTAGAATTAATGAAGTCTCATTCTAACAATAAGTAATATTCTACTATGAACATATGAACTACTTGGGAGAACAAACTAGCTATGGATTTCATTAAGAAATATATTTGAAATGTATTTTTATGTATGTTTAACATTTATAAAAATCATAATATTTATACTGTTTTGTTCAACTAGGTGTTGCTAATATTTGTAATGGTTATTCAAACCAGAAGAAAATTTCTCTCAGAGCTTTATAGTTACATGAAACCTTAAAAATTTTTAATTTCAATTTATATACAGATTTTGGTTGCAGAGATATATGATATGGCGATCAATAAAAGACTTTCAAGCATAAAAATATGTTATATTAAAATTAGATTGTCGAGGAGAAAGTAGAATAGAAATACCAGTACAAGGAGAAAAAGAGATAATGTAAATTTCTATTGCTAAAGAAAGGTTTGTTCATGTATTTTTAAAATGGATAATGGTGAACATCAGATCACTATGGGATCTGAGTCAATACATTTAAAAGGATAATATAGCAGTTTTATATTAAAATGTCAATATTTATTAAATAGAAGTTACATCCATCCTCTGCAACTACTGTTTTAAACTAATGATGGGAAATATTAGATTTCACCTTAAAAAAGTGAAGGAACTACGTAGTTCTCATATATTCTTTTGGGAATATAAGGGCAAAAATTTTTGAAGATACTACTATAAAGGACCTATAACTAGAAAGGCAGAATGACGCCTGACTATAGACATCCTTGGAAGCTAGGTAGAGTTTAGGTTTAAGGTGGCAAGCCAAACTCTAAGCCTCAGTTTCCTCCTCCATTCCAGGCTTTTGAATATTCTATGATGGGACACAGGGAGGCACAGATGGTTGAAGTGTATGATAGTGAAATAAAGATCACCCTGATGTCTGAATGCAATCCACACTGGGACTGTCAATCTTGGGGGCAGTACTAGGAGGCAGGAGAGGATATTTCTCAGTTTTTTAATTTCAGGATTAGAAAATAACTCTTCTGTCCTTTCCAACATCCTGGACAAAGCAGAGTATATACAATCTCTGATGTCCTCAGAGATACCCATAAACTTGAGGCCACCTGGAAAGCACAGCCATTCTGGTCCCAGGTCATCCCTCTGTGGCTTGTATGTGAGGAGGTGTGACTGGCTGGAGAGCAAGAGGCTTGTTTCAGACTTTTGCCAGGATATGCAAAAAGCCTCCTTCTTAAGCATAATGTCTGCCCAGCCCGAAGAGGTGCCAGCTGAAAGTTGCTTCTCTGGCCCCTGCCGTAGGTGAGAGGGGTTGGGAGAATGCCAAGGCTAAAGCTAAGGAAGCCTCCATCTACTGGTTAGAGCCTGAAATAGCTGTGGAGGGGATCAGAATCTACCCTTCTTACTCCACATTGTAAGATATCATTCAGTTATATTGTAATTGGGCATCAGAGCAGGTTTTCATAGCTGAGATCTCTGGCGGGTCTGGAAATTGTTGCAGAGTCTTGGTAGGGACCAACTTTTCCCACTTTAGGCTGTGCTTGTGGCAAATCCAGGCAAACTGAGGGTTCAGGAAAGCTGTAGTGGTCTGGATTTGTGATTCAAGTAACAGAAACTGATTTAAGTAAAAATGGAATTTATTGATAGAGTATAGAGAAACTCCTTAAATAATTGAGGGAATGAAAGAGCCAGTTTGGAGACTGTATAGTGAGGAACAATACCTCAAATCATGGCACACAACAGTTCTTATGAAGACACCCCAGCTGCTACCTCTGGTTATGGATGCTGCTGCTTCCATGGCGAATAACACCAGTGCTGGTTGCTGCTCTTACAACTGCTGCTTCTTACAACTGGAAATTATGTGGAGCTGCTGCTCTACCTGAAGGGATTATGTACGCTCCCCAGTTCTTCATCTTCTCAGCTTCCAGTGCATCTAATTGGGGAAGCCTTAGTCATGTGACTAAGCTCAAGCTGCAGAGGAGGCTGGAAGCTGTTAATTTTCAGCTTCTAAAGTGGAAGAAGAGTCTAAAGTGAGAGATTCCCCATATGGGAATGTGATTCAGAAGTTAAGTGGCCAAAACCAAGGAAAGCCATAAAACGGCACATTCTGAGGCCATCAATCTGGGTGGCAAAAGGCACCAGGATCATTTTATATGAGTAATGAGGGATGTTGTAGCTTGAAGAAGAAACAATGTAGGAAAATGGGGTCAAACTTCAGACAGGCCGTTATGCAGAAAACAATTTGACTTAGTTTACCTCCAAGGGCTGGAACTAAGACTATTGGGTAGGAGCAACAACAGGATAGATATTTTTGTTCAACATAAGGAAGACTTTTTTTTTGTTCTTAAAAAACAAATCATGTTTTCATTACGAACAAAAAAAAAACTATGCTCAGAATAAAAATATAGAAAGATAAAAACTCACAGAACCACAACCCAAACACAACTGCTGTTTCCTTCCAGTTTTTTCTATGCTAATTTTTGTTTTCTAAACAGTATACATATCTGTATATGCTATACATATCATTGCATTCCAAATATCAAATCATAACATTTTCCACTTTTTTACCAAATCTGTAGGCATCATTTTTAATAGCTGCATAATATTCCATCAGGAGCATACAGCAGAATTTATCTAAACACTTCTCTGTTGTTGGACAATTAGGTTATCTCCAATTCTTTTGTTATTGTTTTAAACAATATTGCAATGAATAATGGAATTGTTGGTCTAAACAATATATATTTATTAACTATATTATATTAAATATATCTATCCTTTTAGATATAAAAATGAAATTAGGTGAAAAATACAGTATCTTAATAGTGCTCCCAGAATTTCTTTTAGGGAGAGAGCTCTTTATTAGGGGAATAACCCTCTTAGGGGTAGAAAGGGAGATCTTTAGAGCATGAGTATTGACAGGGAATCCAGGAATGAAGAGATACAGCTAAGATGTTTCTTTCTGTCTGGAAAGCCAGAGGAATTTTTTTTTCTCCAAAGAGAGTGGGATAGAGGAGAGAATAGTGGGTCAGGGAGGAGAGGTAAGTGATTTGGAAAAAGGCCGAGCTCTAAGGGGTAAAGGGCCAGTTAGAAAACCTCAACTGGGAATATGAAAGGGACTTTAAAGAATGTCAACTGTGTGAGTTTAAACTCTTTGTAATGCATACTTGACTCTGCCCCAGGGCCCAGAGCATCATAATGATTTCTATACCCATGAATGTTTTGTGTAGGAAGTGGTGTGGGCAGTCCTCAGGAAGGGCAAAGTTTCATCTCTACATTTCTAAACTATGATCCTACAACAGCCCTGAAGAAGCAGGGACACAAAAGCAGAGAGATTTAAGATAATATTAATCCCCAGAAATTTGCAGAAATCTTAGGGAAGGTTTTGACCTTTTACTTTTGAATTACAAAAGTAATGCATATTCATTTTTAAAAGTAGAAAAAAAAAGAAACAAAAAGATAAAAAAATCATATCGTCCAGGTATCTGAGGGTGTGACCTGACAAGTGTGCATGAGAGGGGAGGGGTAATCTTTAAAAATGGTGGAGAGGAGGAAGTTACCCACTGATCCAGTGAGTCAAGTTTTGCTCATTGCCAGATGACAAACCCAGCTTCTTCCACCAGACTGCCTCTCAGATACTAGGTACCTTTTTGTGATATATCTGAAAGGACAGGTTGGGATAACAGATCCCTTCCAGGTCCTAAAGAACTGGCTTAAGAAAGCAAGAATAGAATTTCCTACAACAGGGAGGATGCTCCCCATTTTTAGGTGGGCAAACTTATTACATAAGTACATGGGAAGATAGGTAAGAAGTCCAAAACCATAAATTTCTAATTGCAGAAGCCTCTCGAGTGAAGAAAGTCCTTTTATTAAAATTACAAGCAGCACAGTCTCCTCCAGTGGAATCTGGAGTCTGAAAACTAGGGTTCTATTGCTTCTTACAGCAAGTCACGCATCTCCTCTTCACTGGAGGATGAGGAGACTGTACTAGATGTACTAATTCCCTTCCAGCTTTAAATTCCCTTTTGTGAGCCTTGCCAGACTTGCTTTACTGGCCCTAGCGTTCCCTCCTAGCTCCTCCCCTCAGCTGCCGCGCCGGGATCCTGCACCAGAGGGCGCCGCAGGCAGGCCTAGGGCAGCGTGCGGTGGGCGGAGTGGCAGAATCAGAGGCGTCCCCAGGAGGCGCGGTGATTGGCCGCGGCAGGGGCGGAAGGGGGCGGAGAGTTGGGGCGGGGTAAAGCCGTTTTGCGCGGTGACGTCACGCTGGCGGGGGCGGGGCGGGCCGCGCAGCGTGTGACGCCGCGGCTGCTGCGGAGCTGGGGATTAATGGGAAAAGTTTTGGCAGGAGCCGGAGGATCCTGTGGAGCCTGCGGGACGGCAGTGGTGGCGCGGGAGGCGGCCAGGACAGGTCTTCCCTGGTCAGGGAAAACAGGTAGGCAAGCAGCAAGGGGAAGCGGCGGGGCAGCAGAGGGAAGCGGCGGGACTGGGCTGAGACGGCCCATAGGGCCGGGGCGCAAGGCCCGGAGGGGAGTGGGGCGGTGGGGGAGCAGCAGGGGTCCGCGGACCGAGCAACTGTCGCTTCCAGACGCTCAGACCCCGGCCAGTCTGCAGTGGTCCGCTGCTCTCCTGGAGTCCGACCCCGCTGCCCCTGTGCCTCCCAGCCCTTTCAACCTTCATCGCTGTTTGAGCTCGAACCTCAGGTTTGCCCACCCGACTCTGTGACCCCATTTGGGCCTCGTGGCTCCGTCTCCTCTCACTTCTGTGTTCAGAGAGCCAGCTCTCAGGCTCGAGGTTCTTTCCCACTTCCCATCCTTGCCTCTCGCCTCTTCCCTTCATCTCTTCTTTGATGTCTCCAGATCCATTGCCCTCTACTCAGGGTCTCCTTGGGGATCTTCTCTCTTCCCCTCATTATCCTTGTCATGTGCCTTCGTCCTTCCTTGCCCTCTTAGTCTTTGCTCTCCTTTCCCATCCCTGTCCCCTCCTTTCCCCGTTGCCTGGCCCTCTCAGTGTTAGAGCTCCCCGTCATCTTCCTCGAGGTGTTACTAGGCTTTTGAGCCCCATGTCTGCAATCCTTGTTTACCTAAACCCCTCCTATCCTGGCTTCCCTCAGAGGCCCAGTTTTTGCCCCTCTGATTTCCTTTTTATCAGCCCTGCCCCCTGCATTCCTGTCATCCACCTCCTCTTCTCTCCCAGTTCTTTGCCTCTGTTTCAGGGAGAAGAATTAGCTCCACTGTGCTTTCCCTTGACCTGCATTGAGATATCCCTAGGGTGAGGGTGTTCAGCCCCTAATTGAAGTAAGAAGCTAAATGTCTGAGGTAAATAGCAGGTATGCCTGTGTTGGAGAACTTACTGAGGCGTTGCATCAGGGATGATGTCAAATTCGTAGACCATTCTTCTAATCTCAGCTTTAATACATCCCCTTTATGGGTCTGTTGACTTCCAGGAACCCTTGGGAAGAGACTGGCGGCTGATTTGGGTGTGTGCCAGGCATAGCTGGAGGCCTTATCCAACTCTTTCC
>NW_006432451.1:2631632-2642599 GCF_000325575.1 Pteropus alecto | reverse complement strand
CCCTTCCAGGAAACAGCTCTGTGTCTTTCCACTCTGGACGTATCAGACACATTTAAATCATGGTACCTCAGCCTGTCTCTGCCCTCTCTCCCACCCTCTATCCTATGCCTCATTCCAAAGAGATAAGAGAAGTCTCCAAAAGACATGTCCCAAGGAATGCCTGTGGCCCTCAGCCTTTTCACTCCATACTGACTCCAGGACATTTTTTTCCTGTTTGAGTTTTAAAATTGCCAGCCCCATAGCCCTAGAGCTGGAAGGCTTCTGTCCCTTTTATTATTGCTGCTGATTTTTATTAAAGCTGCTGATTTTCCCTTGTTCATCTCTGACCCACTGAATGTCAGGTCCTCTGATCACTGAGCAGGTTCCCTTGAAGGTTCTATCTCCATTTTCCTTGGGAGCTTAATTTCCTGTGGATCCAAGTGGGAGGCTGACACTGAAGTTCTGTTCCCTTTTCCCAGGCATAACGTGAGATTTTAGGTCGATATCTGCCTGGGCATTCTCTGGGGCTGCATTAGTTAGACTGTTTCAGGAACTTGAGTTGCCTCTAGTTCCAAGATCATTCTCTCTGGGGCTAGAGAGCCCACCACTTTTGTGATGTATCTGGATATTTAACCTTTCTAGGCAGAAAGTTCTTTTCAGATTCCTTCAATTTGAGCTCCTTAATTTGATGTTGGCCCCCTAGAGAGATTGTGAGGAAATAACATATATTCTGTTTCTGCCCAATCTGGTCTTGGAGGAGTCAGAAAGCGTGACACATTCTCACGTTTGGAAATGAAGGTCTGTTGTTTTACCTGGCTCTAGGTTTCTAGGTCTTCTCTTCTGAGGATCGTGCTTTCTGTCTTTGAGTCAGAATTGGACACAGAATTGGCAACATTCAGGAGCTTTGGTGGGGAGCCAACTGAACCAGCTAGACCAGACTTTAAAGTTTTGGAATCCTCTTGTGCACTGACCCTTTTCTGTGAAAAGAATAGGATTGTGGATGGCTGAGCTAGTCCCCTCTCCACTGACCCCTGAGTCCCTCATAAGCAGCACTTGGGGGAATTTGGGCAAAATGGAACAAAAGGAGTCCCCTGTTTCTGTGAAAGACATCCTTCCAGGGTTTTAATGGGTCTTTCTAATGAAGTTGAGGTTATATGTTTGATGGTAATTTAGTCCAATCTCTGACCCTTGAGCAGTTTGCTACTCTTCTGTCTTTGCTCACCTATACTCTCCACTGAGGCAGTAGGTGAGGGCTTGAGAAGAGGTCAAGCCCAGTCCTTGTGGAGCAGCTTGGGTACCAGCAACCCTGGCCAGATAGCTTCTTACAGTTTATCCACTCTGCCTTTTTCTGAGTGGGTAGTCATAATTGTCAATTACCTAGTTCCCATCCAGTGATTTTTTTACAGGGCTTGGGTCATCCTGCCTCTCTTTTTTCAATGGTGTGAGCAGACATACCTCTGACATTATTCTGCAGATGGTATAGCCCATAAATGAGCTAAGTTTACTAAACCACTCTTGTTTGGCTGCCTTTCTTCCTGCCTCTCCACCACTACTTTCTTCCTTTTTTGGTGTATGCCCCAGCCCACTCAGGAAGAATTGCCCTTACTCAGCCTGCCAGCTCTACCTGTGGTCCCTCAGACCCTTTCCCCCAGGACCTGGGAGAGGACCGCCAGTGTTGGGTGCTGGCCTGGGAAGATAGTAGGTCTCTACTTTGGATAGACTGCAGCTGTCCTGGCTGCTGTGCAAACTGTCTTCAGGGCCTACAGATGCTGGCATATCCTGGGACTGTGTAGCTCCTCTCTCTCAGGAAGGGTTGGATATGTTGCTTCTAAAGTCTTCAGCTGTATCCTGTCACCAAGGCCCCCCCTCCCGGGGTGATCCCTCTCAGATGGGAAGCTAAATTGTGGGGCTCCTCTGGAAATACCAGAAGCCACCCCACCGCCCAGCACTGTCCATGCTGGGAACACTCTTCTTCCTACGTAGCATTTCCATGGACTTTGCCAGTCTCTTGCTTGTGTCATGTCAGAAGTTCTGTGCATGATGGCCTTGTCTATTCCATATTGTCCCAGATTGCCCAGTGGCTGCTTTTTGTCGATGGTTTGATGTCCCTGAGCATTTTTTTGTACCTCTGGAACCAAGGGGAGGAGCTACTTGCGCAGCTGGGTTCCACAGTGTCAGAGGAGAGCTGGGCACTTGCTTGAGTCTGGCAGAGAGGAAACGGCCTCTTGCATCAGGTTTCAGACATGTGGGTCTTTTTGCTTGGAAGATAGTTCCTGGCCCTTATAACTCAGAGGCTGGTGACTGGGGTGTGACTACAGTCTCCACGGGGCTTTGGGCAAGGAACAAGTATGACTCAGGGCATCTCCATTTATGAGCTGCCACCCTTTGGGGCTGTTGACCTCCCGCTCCTTCTTCACCTTGCCAGCACCTTCTGCCCCACCCTGGTATAATCAACAAAGACAGTGTCTTCTTACTTGGAGATGAGGAGACTACTTCTAAAATTGGGAAATATTTGCTGACTCAGGCTCAAAATAACATCTCAGTGTGTGTATGAGGAACAAAGGAAGAGCCAGTTTTCCTTACGAGCACTCTTTGAGCCCTATATTTAATTATAACATATTAGAGTTACTTTTCTGTCCCCTGGCACCTCTCAGCTAAAGACGTTGGCTTTCTTTCTATTCTGCAGTGTTTTGTGGTGTTTTGGGCATGTACGTGGTACTCACGCAGTGGCTTCTGCTCACCAACAGATGAGGACAGATGCATCAAAGAGGTAATCACATTTCCTTACCCAGGGGCCTCCAACAACAAACACACACATCCCAGATTTAGGGTCCTGGCCTAGAAGATGAAGTTATTTCAGTAGGGCTGAGTCCTAGATGCCAGATGCCTGTCATATCATTTGGACTCATCACTTGAACATAGCAGGCACTTACTAAATATTATTGAATATCTGTGGCTTACTTAGTTTTGGGGGAGTGTTGAGCTTTTCACCTTTATACTCACTAAACTATAAACTCCACAAGGACAGGTATTTATTTTGTTCCCTATTGTGTCTAGGACAGTGCCTGGCACAGAGAAGATGGCTAAATAAATATTTGTTGAATGAATAAATGTATACACTTTCTTCGCTGCCCATATGGGTTCCAGGCCTCAAAGATCATTCTCTTTCATTTATGCAACAAACATTTTTGAGTACTTTCTATATACCGGGCACAGTACTGGCATTTAGGAAATGACAATAGTAAAAAAAAAAACAATCTGTACCTGTATCGTGGGTCTATAGTTCGCTGGCGTGTATGGGAGCTGGGCATAATATACAGATGTGTTTCTTCCGTCTCTGCTGGGGTAGTGGGTCCTCACCAGAGTTTGAACAATGCTCTGGGCTTCCCATTGCTGTTTCCCTGTTCTCAGGATGCCAGGCAGGTTTTATAATTCTCAGAAGGGGAGCTCCAGAGAATTTGATGTTCATTGTCCCAACTGTTTGGGAGGCTGGCCTATGGTGGGGTTCCTGCTGGGGGCCAGGGGAAACATGGGACTCCTTTCTGATTTGTTTTAATCTCTGAAGTTTAGTGATTCCATAGCTGTTTATGGGCTTCACTTCCCTTTCTCTGCCTTTAACACCCTGCGAGTTTTCCTGTTGCCTAACAGGGTACTGAGCCCATGTGTCTGTCTGTCTGTGGGGGGTAGGTTGTTTGTGGATCTTGCAGGAAGGCCTCAGGCAGGAGCCCCTCCTGTTCTCAAACCCATACCAAGTCCTTTCCTATGAAGGACAAGTGAAGGAGGAAGAAGGGGGGTTGGGGAGGCTTCTGAGGTTCCCTGAGAGGGGATAAGGTAGAATTTTCCCCTGAGCAGGAAGAGCTACTGAGTTGAGTTGATTTGCTTTGTCATTTGTTTAGCAGCAGCTAGCCATAGTGGAGCAGTTGTGCATGTCCAGGGGTCAGTTGTTCAATTCATCTCTGAGCTGGGCTCCCAGTTCCAGCCAGAAGTTTTCTTTCTTAGTTTCCCTTGGCAAAGGTGAAGTTAGAGCTTTATCCGATTTTCAGTGTTAACCTAAAAAAACTGTGGTGTTGCCATCTTAGTCTTTTCTACTGAGGCACTTTTGTGGGCAAGGTGTGGTCCTTGGCTGCCCTCATGCTCCGTGTGTGCAGCCTAGTGGGGAGAGAAGACATATGCACAAAAAGATCTTAAAAATATTAGAGAGTTGTTAGGTACTAAGAACATGATACTGTACAAGGATACTCACTTCGAGGAGCAAGTCATCACTCAGGCTGGCTTTGTTCCCGAAAAAGCTAGATTTCGGATTGAGTTGTGAAGAAAGTTTGTTTATTTTGAAGTCAATTTTAGAACATTTTATTTTTAAAATTTTTTTTTAAATGCCAGTTTATTTTTTCATACTATATATACATAATTTTTTTTAACACTTTATTTTTTCCCTCCTTCCTCCCCTCGCACCCCCGCCCCGCTCCCTTCTGGTAACCACTAGTCCATTGTCCATGTCCATGACTCTCTGTTTGTTTGTCCTGTTCATTTGTTGCTTTTAGGTTTATAGCCCACATATGTGATACCATGTGATTTTCAACCTTTTCTGTCTGATTTATTTCTCGTAGTATGATTATTTCAAGGTCTATCTATGTTGTTGCAAATGGCAGTATTTCATCTCTTCTTATGGCCGAGTAAAATTCCATTGTATATATGTACCACAGTTTCTTTAGCCAGTCATCTATCACTTCAGTTGCGTGGCCACTGTGAATGATGCTGCTATGAACATCGGTTTGCAAATACCTTTTTGAATATGAGTTTTTAAGTCTTTGGGGTAAATACCCAGTAGAGGATTTGCTAGATCATATGGTAAGTCAATTCTTAGTTTTTTGAGGAACCTCCATACCACTTTCCATAGTGGCCATACCAATTTGCAGTCCCAACTTTAGAATACTTTAAAACAATGATTGTCAAACTTTTTGGCCTCAAAACCCCTTTACACTCTTGAAAATTAAGAACTTTTATTTATCGAATTAGAAATTAAAAATGAAGAATTTTTTTAAATTACTAATTTATTAATTCATTTACTATAATAATAAACTCATTAGATTTATCATATGTGACATTTTTTCTCATAAGTGACATTTTTTAATGAAAAATAGCTATTTTTCAAGACAAAAAAGTTGCGAGGAGTGGTCTTGTTTTACATTTTTTTTCCCCTCTTTGATTCTGTCCCCTGCTTCCACCCCTGACCTATGGATGTTGCTATTTCCCTTCTTTTAAGAACTGGATCTCTGAAGGTGAGGTGTCTCCCCTGACACACTTGTGGGTGCACTTAGGGCCGCACACCTGGGGTATGGTCCGTGGCTCCACGTGGGGCGCAAACTCAGGACCTTCTGCGTGTAAAGCAGACATGCTAACCAGTACACTATGGAGCCACTCCCTTGTTTTACATTTTTGCTTATCTCTTTCAATATCTGGTTTAATAAGGCAACTGACTTCTTATAACTGCTTCTATGTTCAATATTTTAAAATGTTTTATTTGAAAGATCTGAAGAAATTCTGGTTTCACATAGATATGTAGTTGAGAAAGAGGAGTATTTTGATGTTTTTCAGGTAATTGTGGATATTCTTTTTTGGTATGATACCAAAACTTGACAAGTGGTAATTTAATCTTTAAAGGTTGGAATGTGGAGTTTAAAACCTTATCAACAAACTTTTCATGCTTTGTGACATTAAAATCCATTGGTCCGTCTTGCACTTTATATCGGATCTTTTACTTTGAATTGACCATTGGTTCACTGAGTTATAGGGATCTTCTAAATGTTAACATTTCATTTTACAACATCAGTAAATTATTCATTAATATCACTACTCATCTCATCAAAAAAAGTCTTCAAGTATTGAGAAGCTGTCAAATTCACACTGGCGGATACAAGTTTTCTATAATTTGACTTTTCTCTTGAAAACTTGATTTTTATCATGGGTAACATACTGTCAGGTTTTTTTCTTGAAGTGACAGTCTCATGTCATTCATTTTTAAGAAAAAGTTTATCAAATACCCAAGTCTAAATAATTATAATTTGTTTGTTCATCTTTTCTTTCAAGTAAAATTTATGTTTCATGAAAAAAATGGCTACTTTAGCTTGCAACTCAAACAATTGCGAAAATCCTTTTATTCGAGACAATCGTATAACTCCTGTTTTGTTACACAGAATATTTAAAAGACATGTACTCAAGGGTCACGATTTAATGAAGTTAGTTTTTATTGGTTCATCTGGAACATTCTTAAGTGAAATTGGCACTTTGTCATCTTTAATTGTTCTGTAGGTTGACTGGGCTCAGCTGGGCAGTCTTCACTTGGGGGGCTCTCATGTTGCTATAATCAAATGGAGGCTGGGACAGGAGTCATCTGAAGATTCAGCTGGGCTGAATGTCCACACCAGCTCACTCACATGGCCAGCACTTGATGCTGACTGTTGACTAGGGTGCCTGCATGTGGTCTGTATGTGCCATGTACTTTGGGCTTCTCACAGCATGACATCTGGATTCTGAGCAGAAACATCCCAAGAGTGAGTGTACTGAGAGATCCAGCCATAAATGGGAAGGTTTCTCATGACCTAGCTTTAGAAGTCACAAAGTTTCACTTCCTCTGTATTTTCTTGGTCATAGGACCTGTTTAGGTCGAGGGAGAAAACTACAAAAGGGTGTGAATGCCAAGAGGCATGGTTAATTGGAGGAGAGAGAGGCCTCCTTGGAGACCAGCTCCTACTTTTTAGCATCCCTTATGTGAGATAACCTGATCTGCATATGAATACTTCTAGGAGAAAAGTACATCTTCTCATGATTTCTATTCCTGGAAACCATTGTTAGGAAATTTCTAGTAGGTCGATAGAGGCTATTGAATGCTAGGTGAAGGAATTTTCACTTTATGTTCTTTGGGTCATTGATGGTTTTGAAGCAAGGAGTGTTTGTGTTAATATTGTAAAAGAGTAAATTGAATGGAGAAAGAATGGAGGTAGAGCGGTTAGGTAGGAGACTCCTACAGTTATATAAATGTAAGGAAATTCTACCTCATATTAAATTTGAATTTCTCTGGTTGCTGTTAAAATCATTGATTTTGATCTGTCACACAGATTGGGTACTCAGAGCAGGGATGGGGTAGCACCTCCAATTCCAACCCCTGTTGTTTAGGGATACTGATATACAGGCGAGATCAAAGGGTTCTCAAAAATTAAAAGGCAACTAAGTTTAGGTTTTATTGTCAAGGCACATTTAAAAGTTAATCACAATTTATTAAAAAACAGGAAATAT
Source organism: Pteropus alecto (assembly GCF_000325575.1). Taxonomy (NCBI): domain Eukaryota; kingdom Metazoa; phylum Chordata; class Mammalia; order Chiroptera; family Pteropodidae; genus Pteropus; species Pteropus alecto. The sequence goes on along the minus strand of NW_006432451.1, from coordinate 2,635,327 downwards.
AGAGTTTCCAGTAATACCACTAACAATGTTTCAAATACACTTTAATTTCAATATCATAGACCATTAGGAAGTGAGAAGAAGAAAGAGGATGATAGGGAGAAAGAGAAAGAGCAGGGGAAAGAAGGGTGTCAGGTGAAAACAGCATAAAGAATTTGAAGGAGGATGAGATTGGAGGAACTGCTTGAGACTAAGAGATGGCTCTGCATGGACTACAGTGTTAGCAAAAGGTTGGCTCTTCTCTGGTTCCCTGGGGCCCTGGATCCAGTATTGGTTTAAATTTGACTCTAATTCCATCTTCCCCTCCACTCTTCTTCCTTCCATTCATTCAGTGGGTATTTTTTGGGTACCTGCTATGTGCTAGGCACTGTTTTTAGCACCTCCTGTCTTTGCCCTGTCTCTGTAGCTCTTTCTGTCTGTGAAGAGACCATGGGAAGAGCTGGAGTGGATTTGGTGTTGGGCAAACCTGGATATGACACTAGCTCTAGTGTGTGGAGTTATGACTTAATGATGAAAATGAATCACTGTAAGTGTTGGTTTGTTCCGTTTCTGCTCAGCTATAGGACTTTCTGAACCAGTTTCTTCCCTAATTTACAGATTGTGGTACCAGGAGCCCAGCCTCAGAATGAGGAGTCTTCATTTTCTGTTGAAAAGTGTTGGCGTTCTGGGCAGTGCATTGCGGCACCCCTTCTTTTTATTTTGAGCCCAATCTTCATAGCCTTACTTTACCCAGCCTTGTCGTTATCTCAGCAGCAGCTTTTCTGGGACCATTACCAAATTCTCCACAGCTAATAGTGACACAGCTTTGAAAGTGTTCTCTCATGAGGAGGATACAGAAGGGAAATGCTCCAGGGTATCTTGAGAAAACCACCTCATTTCTATATTATTATACTAATAGGTATTTTAAAATAGATTTTCATTGCTTTTGTTTGTAATCTGCTCTAATTCCTTGATCCTCATCTTATCACTGCTTTTGGCACTTCCCTCATGCAAGAGTTATAACTTCAGAGGCACAGAGTTATTTGGCTACCACTCTGATGGAAGTACCAGCCAACTTTGCTCTCGCAACAGCAGCATTGGCCAAGCAGGCTGCCCTGCATACGCAACAATCTGCCGGGCCACTCTCTCCTCACAAACAGGTCATCCTTGAATTTACCAGAACCTAGAATGCTGTTCACCATTGCCTTTTCCAAATAAGCAAACAAGGTGTGCTTTTCTTTAATTTCCCTTAATTGCCTGACACATTTCCTTATTCGCAACTCTCACTTTACTTTCTTCGCCTCTAGTTCCATTTTCTCTAGTACAGGGTTTCTCAGCCTCAGCACTACAGACATTTTGGGCTGGGTAATTCTTTGTCGTGTGGGCTTTCTGTGTATTGTAGGATATTTAACATCATCCCTGGATCCTACCTACTAGATGCCGGTAGCCCTCCCATGCCCTACTCTTACAGCTGTGAAAACCAAGAATGTCTCCAGACATTGCCACAGGTCCGCTAGTGGGCAGAATCACCCCTGGTGAATGTGAACCACTGCTCTATCATTTCTCCCACTATATATTTCTAGCTAGCTGGATCCACTGGTGAACATTTTATCAATAAAAACAGTAGGATAAACATAGTTCTTACATTGGAAATCAGTCATCTCATGGAGCCCTTGAGGGTTTTGGGGGTGGGGTGAAATGGTTCATAATAAGAAGCATGTTCCGGCTTAGTAAGAAACCATATGGTGCCTGCACAACAGAGGGACAGTGTCTGAGGTGTAAAGCCATCTCTTGGAGTGATTGTATTTCTCCAAGTCTTTTAGTGTCTGGGCAGAACCCACCTTCCTGTAGCTCCCAGAGATGCCATGTAGGGCAGAGTTGGTAACATGTGGCATGTGGACTATCATTACAGCAGTCTTTCTCTACCTTCTCTTCTAAGGAGGTCTTTCAAGAACTGAAACGCTCAGTTCCATTAAATTAATGTGCTACCCCCTAGCTAATAGCAAGCAATTGCAGCAAAAGGAAGACCCTGGCCTGGGATGCTGCCAAGACTCCCGATCTGACTCTTTTTTCCTGTAGACTAGAGGTCTGAACTATGTTTTTTCCCCGCTTTTGGAATCTGTCTCTTCTGTGGTGGTAGACGGGGTAATAGCCCCCAAGCATAACCAGGCTGTAAACCCTGGTACCTGTGGATGCTACCTTCTCTGGCAAAATGAACTTTGCAGATGCTATTAAATTAAGAATCTTGAGATGGGGAGATTATCTTGGATTATCTGAGTGGGTCATAAGTGCAGTCACAAGTGTCCTTTCAAAGGGTGATTTGTTATAGAAGGCAGTGTGACTACAGCAAGATGCTACAGTGCTGGCTCCGAAGATGCCAGAGGGATGCAAGGAATGCAGCTCTAGAAGGTGGAAAAGGCAAGGAAACAAATGCTCCCCTAGAACCTCTGGAGAAAGTGAGGCCGTGCCAGTACCTTGATTTTGGCCCAGTGAAACTAATTTTGGATTTTTGACCTCCAGAACTGTAAGAGAATGAATAAATTTTGTTTAAGCCACTAAGTTTATAGTAATTTGTTACAGTGGCAGCAGGAAACTACTACAGGGCTCATCCACCTCTAGGCATGAATGGTGACTGGCTGATCCTTGTTCTTATTTGATGGCCAATTAGAGCATCCCTTTCATGATAGTTAGAGATCTAGGTTCACCCTCTTTCCAGAACGATATTTGAGACTATACGCTCTCAGAGGAACCTTTTAGGGACTTCTTGGGAGCAAAAGAGAAGTCCTTAGATAGTATCTGATCCTTGCTTTTGGAACTCACACTACATCTTCAGTTAGGTCAATAATAAAGGGTTTCTTTCAGGCTGCTGAGAATCCAGTATTGATTTAAATTTAACTCTAATTCTGTCTTCCCCTCCATTCTTCTTCTTTCCGTTCATTCAATGGGTATTTATTGGGTACCTTCTATGTGCTAGGCACTATTCTAGGTACTGGGGATGGAATGAACAAAAAGGATATCTCCTGCTCTTATAATAGTTGTGGTGGGTGGCACAGGAGAGAGGCAGAATTAAGTAAATAGCACGACATGGTGATAAGTGCTATGTCAAAAAATAAAGCAGGAAAGAGATAGTGGCAGTTTTAAATAGAGGGCTTTGGGACGGCCCCACTGAGAATATATATGAGCTGAAAGAGGAGACTGGGCCACGTGTAAGAAGAGTTCTTCAGGCAGAGGAAAAGCAAGTACAAATGCCCTGAGGCAGGAACATGGCTGGTGTGTTTGAGGAATAGGAGGCCAGTGCGAGTGGAGCGGAGCAAGGGAGAATAGAAGATGAGATCAGAGATGTGACTGGGGGCCAGCTCACAAGTGACCCTGAAATACTATAAAATCTCTTACTTCACGTGGCCTTTTTTCCCTTCGTTCCTTTCTTCCTTCCCACACTATCTCTTGGTCTTTGTGCCTGCGTTCCTCAGTTCTTTTCTATAGAATATTTGTCACATCATAACTAGGGAATAATATCAGCAGGTAAATATAGTTAACTTAGAATATTGGAAAAGGGAAAAAATATCCTCCTCTTTGTGACTAATAAAAACAGTTCCCCTGTCAGTAGTAGTGTGGGGAGCTGTGTACTTAGAAGTACAAGTTGGTCGCTTTCACCAGGCAGTTCTGGGGTGCTCTCGGAGGGTCCCACTTCCATCACCCGTCTCAGCCCCATGAGGGCC